>NW_015542351.1:1175094-1175414 GCF_001515605.1 Sinocyclocheilus anshuiensis
TGGTGTGAGGTTGCGGGTATTGCATACAGTGTTAACTCCCGCAAGTGCCACGTTCGGTAAATTCCCACTCACTTATAAAGCCAAGAAGACACGCGATCTGCGCTGCCTCGACTCTCTCTCGCGTGCGTTCTGCAGCAGTCACTTGGATAAGTCGTTGTTGCTTGTTGAACTTGTTTATGAATCATTATATCATTTATGTAATTTACTTTATGACAAACAAGATAATGTGAATTACAGAATGTACAACTGTGACGAGAGGGGCGGGGCCGAGAGCTGTGGGAACGGAGCGAGGCCGGTGGAGTAAATGCTAATGCACGACA
>NW_015542351.1:1175559-1176264 GCF_001515605.1 Sinocyclocheilus anshuiensis
TTGACAAATAAGATAATGTGAATTACAGAATGTACACAACGTTTTTATAAATTGCGGTGTACAGCGTTTATTATGAGGGGGTAGAATCCACAGCTCAGTACTCACTACTCACTACTAGGGGTGTAACGGTACACGTATTCGTACCGAACCGTTTCGGTACGGGTCTTTCGGTTCGGTACGCATGTGAACACTACATTTTTTGGAAGGTAATGGCACTTTTACTTGAGTATATTTTTTCAGTACTCTTTCCACCACTGCAAGTAAGCAAATGTTGACTTTCTGTGACCCTGACCTTAACAGGCTGTTGACCAAGTGCTATTATTCCTGTTTCTAGCATTTATGACACACCAGTCACACCAGTTAAGTGTGTCATCTCTGATTTTACTGGTGACCGATACATTTATAAGGCTTCCTTCCTCAATTTCCTCAATATTTCTTTATCCTTTCATCCATTGGAAGTGTGTGACTGGCAGGGATATACAAAGTGATGTTGAGGTTAAATCTGAGTAGATGAGAAGTGTTGACAAGACTGTGAATGAGTGAGTCCTATGTGTTTAAGAGTGTGTATGTGTGTGTTTTATGAGCACACTGCTGAGTGCAGTCTAAGGATCTGATTACTCTGAGAAAAAAAGCCCTGCAGCCCCAGAATGACGGGTGCAAAGGGATCTGCATTATCATTATCTACATCTGCTTTCTCTGACAGCC
>NW_015542351.1:1177306-1207565 GCF_001515605.1 Sinocyclocheilus anshuiensis
GCCACTCACCGGTCTTGAGTCCCACGGAGGAGCTCCGGAAGGATAAAAGGAGGAGTGACGACAGTGTTGGACGAGAGAACCAGGCCTGGACTTTATTTTGTGTTTTGTGTGCGGCAGTCGTCCGCGAGTGGCTGCCGCTTTACTTTCATTTTGTGTTTGTTTATTTTATTAAAGTTTTCTTTAAATGTTCACCGGTTCCCGCCTCCTTCTTCCTGTGACTACAAACGTTGTTAAAACAACGTTTTTAAAATGTATAAATTGCGGTGTACAGCGTTTATTATGAGGGGGTAGAATCCACAGCTCAGTACTCACTACTCAATACTCATGAGTACTTTTAAATAGGCTACTCTTTTACTCTTACTCAGGTAGGTTTTTTGGACAAGTACTTTTACTCTACTCACACTACATTTTTTGGAAGGTAATGGCACTTTTACTTGAGTATATTTTTTCAGTACTCTTTCCACCACTGCAAGTAAGCAAATGTTGACTTTCTGTGACCCTGACCTTAACAGGCTGTTGACCAAGTGCTATTATTCCTGTTTCTAGCATTTATGACACACCAGTTTCCCTTCTAAAGTGTGTCATCTCTGATTTTACTGGTGACCGATACATTTATAAGGCTTCCTTCCTCAATACTTTCCTTTTTTCTTTATCCTTTCATCCATTGGAAGTGTGTGACTGGCAGGGATATACAAAGTGATGTTGAGGTTAAATCTGAGTAGATGAGAAGTGTTGACAAGACTGTGAATGAGTGAGTCCTATGTGTTTAAGAGTGTGTATGTGTGTGTTTTATGAGCACACTGCTGAGTGCAGTCTAAGGATCTGATTACTCTGAGAAAAAAAGCCCTGCAGCCCCAGAATGACGGGTGCAAAGGGATCTGCATTATCATTATCTACATCTGCTTTCTCTGACAGCCACACTCTTTCACCCTAACTTTCCGCCGCCAGGCCCCTGTATCGAATAACATAAACTCTATACCATCCACTAAGGTAAATTCAACAGCTGAGCTATTTAAAGGTGCTTTGTCTTGTGATTGTCTTTGACTGACACTAATTAGCATGGATGCAGCATCACGCAGAAGTTTTCAGTTACCATTGCAGAAACACCCTATTGACATACACGTACATACAGTGCAAAAAAAAAAAAATGTGTTTATATATATATATATATATATATATATGATGGGCATTGTCCACTGTGTCAATATATAAAGTTGTTAATCAGACAGATTACTGGAGCACATTATTTTTTTTTTAAATCTGTCTTTTTCCTTCTTCCATTTATTTGTAATTATTTGTGCAATTTCAGAGTGAGAATTTTCTCAAAGTAAATCGTACACCATTTTTTTTACAGTGTATTTGTCATCCATGTACTATTATGCATCCTTAAAGGGATGGTTCGCCCAAAATTTATATTCGATCATAATTTTCTCACCCTCATGTCATTCCAAACCTGTATGACTTTCTTATGCAGAACACAAAATAAAATATTTTGAAGAATATTTGAAGAGTTCAGATACAAAAGCCTCTAAGTGCCATTTGAAATTTTCTTCTAAAATGAGCCGTTTTATCAGGCTCCTATGTGTAGGTTCAGTAATTTCACATTAATGGCAATACATAGGTTATGTTCATTGCCATTAAAGTGAAATAACTGAACATAAATGTAGGAGCCTGAGAAAAATGCTAATTTTAGAAGAAAATTTCAAACGGCACTTAGAGGCTTTTGCATCTGAACTCTTCATTTTTTGTGCATACAATAAAATAAAATGAAACTTGGCATTCATTCATTAAAAATTTATGAAACATTTGATGAATGAAAAAAAAAACTCTGAAACATTTTTCCAAAATTTCTACTTTTGTGTTCCACACAAGAAATAAAGTCATACAGCTTTGGAATGACATTAGGGTGACTAAATTTATTTTCCTTCCTTCCTTCCTTCCCATCCATCCCTTTAAGGCACTAATATGCTGTTGAACCCGTACAAAAAGAAACACGTTTTGCACATTTTTTTTCTGATTTGTAAAAACCAAACGTACTAATTTCTTTAAATTTAAATGTGCATTTCAGTATCAGCTTCCCATTGTGTGTTGTGAGGGATGATGGGATTGCAATCATGAGAGCAGTGTACTGTCATCGTGACATGGACAGGTCCCACCTCAGCTGGAGACAGAGACAGACAGCAGGATGCATTATATGTAAGCGCCATATGGGAGAGAATGGACAGCTGTCACAGGTCTGAGAGAAGATACCCAGAGGCTGAGAGGGTAAAGTTACATCAAATCACTACCCTGCACCACCTTTTTGGACCATTTTGAGATCATTAAAATCTAGCTGGTAACAACCACCCAGTTTTCACCATATTTAATCATCTTTTAGGTTGTTTGCAGTCCATTTTGTATAAATAGTCCAAGATTTGATAAGAAACAAATTCACTTCTGAAGAAATCTGAAGTTCCCTTTCAGTCGGTCACTCCCGACGTCACGTCGGCTGACCGACGAAATTGGGATCTCGCTTAGAGAGACCAATCCACTTCGAGTGTAAACTAAACGAGCCAATGCACATCGGTAGGCCGGGGCTCGCAACAAGAAGGCCAGTCACACTGGGAAAACATACCCGTTCCACTTGGCACAGGAACATTGAGGAAGCCCCATCCTTCCCGAAGGAGGTTTCAGGAGCACTTACACATATGAACAACCGTCCTTCAGGGAACGAGGGTTACATACGTAACCGAGACGTTCAGTGTTATTGCCAGAATATACACTAATATACACTTAATACTTTTGTGGAAACATGATACTTTTTTTTGTTCAGGATTGTTTGATGAATAGAAAGTTCCAAAGAACAGCATTTATTTGAAACCGAAATCTTTTGTAACATAAATGCCTTCACTGTCACTTTTGAGCAATTTAGTGCATTTTTGCTTTGCATTTTTTGAACAATAACGTGTAACTTTGCCATAGCCTCAACTTTTTTAAAATTTGGAAGGATAAAGTTGTTGGATAAAGCCTCAGCAAGTCATAAGATTTTAAATGATCTGTGCATGACAAAAGTTCAGCTTGCTGTGTGACATTGTGTTGCATGTGTGTATGTACATAAGTGTGCGTGTCTGAAACATTCTTTGGGGAAATAAAAGTTTAAGTAGGATAAACAGAGTCCATGACCCTCCCCATCCCAGAAAGAAGGCGATGGAGTGGAGAAAACAAATGGACAGAAGACTCACAATATTATAGGGGGAAAGAGAGAAGAAAAGAGAAAAGAAAATAATGAAAGACAGGGCTAGAGGTCAGCTGAAGCACAAGAGGAAAGCAGAGAGAGAGAAATCCAGAGAGAGGGAGAGAAGAGGAGAGTCCTTTGACATCCGTGCCCAGTGAAGCTCACCATGACAGCTGCCATCCACAAGTGACACTGTCATTCCAAAAGGAAGTGGATTTGTGTGAATACAGTTCTTTTTTCCTCCTACACAGGGCCTGAAATTGCATCCGTTTGGAAACACGCAACACATTTTGTGTCAAATTACCCAACAAATTTCCTTTCTTCCAGACTAATCACGCCTCAGGCAGGTCAGTGCACTTCATGTTGGGTTTTTTTTTTTTGTAATTATGGTTATATAATTCCCATTAGTCCAGGAGATTTTTTATGTATATTTAGCTGCCAGAGGCCTGACGTCTGTGGACTTTGGACAACCACGAGCCAGAACACCAGGGAATTTTGCTCAACCAAAGGCTGGTCATTTATGAATTCAGAAAGGACCCTTATTCTGCAGGGAACATTTGGGTAATCCCAGACAGACCTACTTGTTGGGCATGGGACTATGGGTGGTATTATTTAAAGCACCCCTCTTGGCAGGACCCACCTCTAGGTAGATTACAGTGGGCAATGCTGTACGAACTTGGCTAAGAGAGACATCTCAAACTTTGGGGTTGTTGTCCTCAGCAAAGAGTCTTAAGATGATGTTGTGCCATTTAAAAGCCTTAGAGATTGTAATGATCAGCCGTCATGATGCAAAAACGCTGACACACATCTGCTGAGGGGCTGCAGAGTGTGTGCTTCACCAGAGTATGTTTCTTCATAAGATTAATTTGATATTCAATAAATTACTTCAGGAGAACCCACCGTTGTGCCATAATAAAGGGATAGTTCAACCAAAAATGAAAATTCTGTCATCATTTACTCACCCTCATGTCATTCCAAACCTGTATTACTTTATTTCTTTGGTGGAACACAAACGTAGTTGTCACTCCACCACCTGCTTGATGTCATTAACAACCATTTTAATCATTGTGGTTTAAATTATGGATGTGCAACAAGATAGTTTCTCCAACAATGCATCGTGCTATGGTAGTTAAGCAGCAATTTATGTCATTGTTTGGGAAATATATCCCTGAACTATTTTTTTTCCAGCTAATGTGCTATAAAAACATTGAGAGCCAAACAAAATCCTTCTGAAACCACAAAGCTTGAACATTTAAAAGGGACAGATGACAAAACTGCAGCATGCACTTATAACAATCAAAGTGATATTGTGCGTTGGTGTGGAGGCTAATATAACTATCGCTATAGTTAATGGTGCTTGCGAGGCAAAGCATTACTATTATTCACTTGTCTATTATTATTATTATTCCGTACAATCTATGGCGCCTAACTCGTCCCGCACAGTTTGTCACAGACCCACGAATGAGGCGGCTTATTGAGGAGAGGTTTGCTATGACTTTTATTAGCGATAGGACGCACAATCTTTGCACAGCGGGCCAAAAATCCCATAAACTTAACACTGCGGCCAAATTTAACAGGTCATAGCTCTGAGTGAGGATTTCATTAAAACATGTGGGTCGTCACATTTGAAGAGGGTGGAAAGCTGTGTGAGAACATACCTCACAGTGGGGTATAAGTTGTACCCCTGAAGTGCAAGAGCCGCCCATAATTGGCCCATAGACATACTATGGTGAAGGAACGGAGCGCTCATGTTTTTACTACTATGGTACATTGCATAATAATTTTGCATTGAACATAACTCTGGACCATAGAGACAGTGTCATAGAGACATGGGGGTGGGCACATTTTACTCGGGCAACCAATCAGTCTCTCAGGACCATTGTGAAGCTATCAAGACATGCCATAGCAACCATTTACAGCACCCTAGCAACCCAAACCTACAGAGGCATATCTTCAAATCCGAAGGTCATAGAGGCATGGGGGTTGGTTTATATAATTCGTACTGGCAAGCAGCCTTTGGAGTATCATTATTGGCAGCTGCCAAACCACTCCCTAACAACCAAAGAGAGCACCCTACTCACTATAAGCTGTTATTCTTTATTGGCATCTATAGACAAGGCAAGTGTGTTGGAGCTGGTTGGAGCTAAAATCTGCAGGACATTGGCCCTCCAGGAGCATGATTGGACACCCCTGCTCTATGGCTTCACTGCAAAAACCCCTCTCTGAATGTAATGTATTCATTTATGTGTCCAAAGGATTATATATTTAGTTATATAATTATATATACACATATATATTTATTTATATAATAATAGTGACATTTCCAGCAACAATTCAACGAATCAGGCCATTACCACTTACTAATGAAGACCGTTCGCAGCAATTAGCAAACTGCTCTCCAAATGACTTGTCTGGCAGTTCTAGGAGAATATATTCCCATGCCAGTAACCCCTGAAAGCCGATGGGACAGAGACATCAATTGATATGGCACTGCAAGCCAGGCATCATGCCTCTTTTCCACACATTCCTGTATGGACAGAGGAGAAGGAGGGCGGGAAAGAAGGATTGACCGGTGGAGACAAAAGCAGAGGCTGATTCATCTTAAGGCTAGCATTTGTGGGTAATTTAAAAGAGGAGGAAGAAGGTTTTGTTCTGAGGATGTCCTTTTTCTACAACTGAACATCTGGTGTTACCAGAAATAGAATCACATCAACTAACGGGAGAAAGTGCACAGGATATTTCAGTAAAGAAAAAGCTGCAAAAAAAAACACTGTAAAGGTATCTTAGTGTGTTATATTCCTCCTGAAGCCATTAACTGAACATCCGGTGTTACCAGAAATAGAATCACATCAACTAACGGGAGAAAGTGCACAGGATATTTCAGTCAAGAAAAAGCTGCAAAAAAAAACACTGTAAAGGTATCTTAGTGTGTTATATTCCTCCTGAAGCCATTTTTTCTGCAGTTTTATTTACACGCTCAAACAATGATAAAACAAGACTATAGCTCCAGCCACCTGCAACTCTGCCGTTGGATTGATAGATTACTGCTGGTGTCAATCTGTATCTCTTGAAGGCTCTAGTTTGTAACATCTTCCACTGTTATTTCCCACTCTGGAGGACGGGCTCAGATCTGTCCTCCACACACCCTGCCAGGATTCTCTTTAGGAATGCTGGGAGACGACAGACCTCCTGCAGTCTCTCTGTCACGTCGTCCATCTCCTCCATCACTCAATTTCACGCTTACCCTCCTCACCGTCAACTGACCCATCTCTTTGACCTGCTTGTTTTGTCCATGTGATCTGACTGTTTACAGTATGTATTAGTCTGCAAGTATTGAGAGTGTGTTATAAACTCACAATTCTCACAAAAAAGTCTGAATTGTGAGAGCTAACTCAAAATTAAAAGATATAAACTTGAAATTGTGAGAAATAAATTCATAACTGCAATATAAATTTGCAATTAGCTTTTTTTTTTTTTGCCAAAACAGGCTTTCATACTTAACCCATGCTTCCAACTGTGCAATGTACATCAAAACCATCTCTTCAATACATACATTGTCCATATTCAAACATAAACTGTACTAGAGTAAAAAAAAAAAAAAAAGTAACACTTTATTTTAAGGTGTCCTTGTTACACGTTACATGTACTTATTATTATAATAACAATTAATTATTAATATTACATGCAAGTAACCCTAAGCCAAACCCTAATCCTAACCCAAACCATATAGTAAGTACATGTAGTTAAAAAATATTACTCAGTACTTAAATGTATATTTACACTATAACAAGGACACCTTAAAATAAAGTGTAACCAAAAATTACACGACACTACTCTTATTCACAAAGTCAGTCAAAAATGCAACATAACTGCATAATTTTTGTGACGAAGCATCACACTAAATGGATGTAGCATCTCATCCGTGAACCAGTTAATTGAGCGCTTGTAATATTGGCTGTTGTGCCTGGCTATGACGTGGGTCTTCAAAGGCTGAAAATAGCTGGCATTTCGCTGTGACCCACTGGGCCAAATATCGCAGACCCTCCCCAAACAGTGTCGCCGTCCTTCCAGTGGATGAAGCGGAGAAGATGAACACCAGCTCCCAATACCTCATTCTCTCCTCAGCCCCCTCAAAGTTCAATCCATTACAGCCATTCGATATGTGAGCCCCATATGGAATCCGCGCTGGTTGCCATGGCATCCGCATAGCAACCAGTGTATTTGCTGTTGCCTCCAGTTACCTTTTGTAAGAGCTTTGGGGTGTGAAGAAGGGGTGACCGTGACTCGGAAGGGTTCAAAGCACTAGATTATGGGATAGGAGAGGATGAAAAATGGGTCACAGTAACAATAGGAGTATACAAGTGACTGACAGCTGTTTTAAAGCTTGTCTGCGCGTCATGCAAATAACATCGGGGGGTGCAAGGGGTGGCGAATGAGCCTCCCCTGGTCTCATCTCCTCCATATTGTGTGGGCAGGAAGCTGACTATGATTTCGAGACTGAATGGGTGCAGTCAGTTGAAGAGAATGAGGCCAATGTGAATGGCATCCGTTCTGGGAAGGCACACACAAGTTGACTCCACAATCTCTGAACCCCCATCACGCCTTTCTGTGAATTAATCTAAGCGAGACCCCATCCCAGGAGCCAACTGTAAATAACCAATCCCTTGGCCAATCCGCTGGGGCCAATCAGAGACAGAGCAGCACAGGCCTGTTGGCTCCATGTTTAATTCATAAGGAGACTTCTTATTTTAGTATGTACGTAAAGCGACAGAACTTTTTCGCCTGAGCAGGCAAAATTCCTCTGTATACACAAACATGTACGGGTCACATATTACTACAAAAGAAAAAAAAAAAGAAATCAAATTCTTCCAATTATATTTTACATAATCATGTTGTTGTTCATGTTATGACACTGTTTTAATGATAATTAAGCACACTTTATACTGAAATTCAGTTTTTATTACACCATTTATTCATAATGGTGATTCTCTTTCAAAACATAATGCATTATTGTAATAAAAGTTTGAAATAGTAGTATATATACTCTTTTCAACACACTATGCCTGGGACACACTTAGTGTGATGCAGGGAGTGTTTGTCTGCGGATGAGGAAATGCCTCCCCGCTTATAATGTGCATTTGAAAAGAGCAACAGACGACAAACATCTTCTGACTTGTAATGACTTCTAATGAGAAGCGTTTCTAAACCTGTTGTCTGTTAGCAATGGATTACAAATATACTTAATTATTATGAAAATACCTGAGAAGTTATGAAGAACACAGATAAACCATATATTCCTGCAGTCGAGTGTTTATTGTCTTGATGTTTCATCATTCAAAATGTTTCTGTCTCAGTTAAAGCGAGAGCTGGATGCTTTTGTCCATATAAGGCATTTCCTGGAGCATCATCAGTTCTATTACTTCTGTGATGCATATGCATATCATAGACATATGATAATCTGTGTTATTCTCCAGTGTACAGAAGTGTACAGGTATTTTTTATTATTTGTTTTAAAAATCACATTTTAAATTGCAAATTGCAAAAAAAACACTGATTTGCCAAGCCATCAGAACCGAATATACTGTATATCTATTTCGTGAGTAACTTTTTATTATTATAGTAATGACAATGACCATTTTTCGCATAGATTTAACTTTTTCCAATGACAATGGCAATATTTTTGCTTTACAGTAAAGAGAATTGGGGAGACAGTGTTTAATTCTCATGAAACAATGTCACAATGCATGAATGAATGAACAAACGAACAAATAAATAAATAAACAAAATGTTAATTGTCCCAATGAATGGACTTCATTTTCTTGAAGCTAAATACAACTTTTTTTTTCTTTCTTTGGATTTTAAGGTGAAATATGACCCACGGAGGCTTCACAAGATTCACCAATACTTTGTATTGTGTTAACATATTTGTGATATGTTTTTCTGATGCACACATCTGTATCCTTAGCAAATGTTATTATTCCTTCACTTGCTCTCCAAAGAAACACACACTCGCCGGTCCACGTGCACATTCTGTCACACTGAGAGGTAGGCACATAAACATGAATATTTCAGACTGTTTCAGATCGCTCTGCATGCCCCCACCCCTCCCTCAGTCTGCTCCCACAGGGCATGAGAAGAGAGGGCTGTGTAGTACTGTATGAGTCTACATTTGCCATTTTACATATTTGTGTGTGTGAGAGACTGTTACACTGCCTCACATAAAAGCAACTTCAAGAAAAGCAGCAAAAACAAAAGATCACAAACATCATTTAGGTTAGCGCATTAGCTTAACTAAAAGTCTGATTATGTGGGATAATAAAAGAAGACTGCGATGAAACAATCTGCATGTGTGTAGGAATGAGGTTCAGTAAGTGTGTGATGCAAGCTGATGAAAAAGCTGATGAAAAATAGCAGCTATAGAGCACCCGTAGCCAATCAGATGCCTCGTTCACTGTGATGTCACCACAGATCTGTCACACTTGAAGACGGTACTTGAGTGCTCTTCATGTAACTGCATTGTACAATATTTTATTCATCTCCTCAAAAATCAGTGCAAGGCTTGAGCTAGAATTTTCCATGACATTGCTTTGTTAACTTCCCGAAGGCTCTGGAATCGTATCCATGTTTGTATTACGGCTGAAGAGAGTGTAAGGGCAATATGGGTATACACAGATGACACTGATATTATGTGATCAATGGCTGATGTTCAGCTGTTCTCTCACTGAGATGTTGTTTTAGTGAACGTACCTTGTATCCTGGGCCTCAGCTCCACCAGCATCGGATACTGCTTATTATGGGAGCACACACTGTCTCTCGCCGTCTATGTTTTTCCGCACGCACACATTCGCACAACCCCCGTTTGTGACCACTACGGGTCACTTCCTCTTCCTGTGCCAGAAAGGTAAAAGGTCATTCTGAATCCACCCCTGTCACTTTCAAATCAAAAACAAATGGGGTTCCTCTCTCACCATCCACATTTGCATGTGTGCATACATGTACTGTGACCCCAAAAAGTTGGGACATTTAGAACGCACCAAAAAATGTTAAAAAGCGACATTATTAAGTCTCGTTATTCAGCATTCAGCATCCTGAAATTTGTTTTGAAGAATGCCACTTTTGCCTAGTCATGACAAACTCTTCTATTTTTTTTTTCCCAGACAAAGCATTGCTAACGTGGTGCTTGGCTTTGTGTGGTACCATATCAAATTTGCATGTTAATGAGGATGTCACAACGTGCCACGAATGATCACCCAGTCAGTGCTGTAGATTGTGAACAAAGTCTTAGCTAATATGCCAACGTGATCTCATGATAATTCGTATGTATTTTACGTAAAATGTGGTTCTATAAAACGTACATTTACTTACGTTTTTACAGGCACTAAAACGTACAATACTGACGTATTTTCTGCATCTAAACGTACAAATACTTACGTATTTTCAGAATTTAAACGTACAAAACTGAAGTATTGACACCTAAAAATAAATCTTTATGAATATTGAAATCGTGGCATTAATTTTATTAGTTTTTAAGTTGTCATATGAATTACCTTGTTTTCAATTGCATTATTAAATTGTTTAACGTTACTCATTTACTTATGATATAACATTTCGTTTTGTTGTGATTTCTGCTGCCAGCTCGTTTCCAAGAATATGCCTACATAATGTTAAACACGACTTCACTTTAAACCTTAAAATAAATAAATTTTCTGCAATCGTTTAACCTTTACTTGTCATGTAATGTTTACTTTGATTGCCATGGGCCACAAAAGGCGTTTTCTCCGACATGCTGTGACTGACAATTTAATAGAACTATAAAATACAACAAAAATGCAATATAATTACGAAATGAAACAATTTTGTTCGTGTGCTGTAATCCAAATCTTCAGAATCCATACGACTACAAGGAACTGATTTTATATTGTATGAAAAGCCAACAGTCTAAAAGTTTGGAACCCCATATATAAAAAACAGAATACTGTAGACACACGATCCCACGATTTATTAATTTGTTTGCTGATTTTAGTTAAACCTTGGCCAGAGAATGAATTAGTTCAATGCGGCTGTTTTACAGAGGTGGGACCAAGTCATTGTTTTGCAAGTCATAAGTAAGTCTCGAGTCTTTGCATTGAAGTCTCGAGTCAAGTCCCGAGTCAACACAGGCAAGTCCAAGTCGAGTTGCAAGTCCTCAACTTTTAGCTTCAAGTCTTAAACAAGTCATTAGTGCTCTTTGCCCAAATTAGTGTCTCAGAATTAATTACCATATCAAATGTATAGTAATTTATATCAGGAAGGCAGGTAGAATATGTTTGACATAGTTCAATTTCATGTGAGATTCGAGTCTCGAGTCAAGTGACTCGAGTCCACACCCCTGCTGTTTTAACTAAAATTAGGGAACAAATTAGTGCAGCATGTCCATGATTCAACTAAAAACGAGAAATCGAATTAGTGCAATGTGGTCACAGTTTAACTAAAATGAGAGAACGTTTTAAAGCAGTGTGGACATGATTTAATTAACACGAGAAATTGAATTTGTGCAAACATGGCCACAGTTTAACTAAAACCAGATAATTAATTAGTGTTATGTGACCACAGTTAAACTAAAACAAGAGAATTAATTAGTGCAGTGTGACCATGGTTTAACTGAAACGAAAGAACAAATTAGTGCAATGTGGCCACAATTTAACTAATGAATTTAAAACACCATTAGAACAAATTCAAACCAATTAGTGCAACGTGGCGTACGTTTAAACCAAAACGAGAGAGCAATTTAATACATTGTGGTCATGGTTTAACTAAAACGAGAGACTGAATTATTGCAAATGTGGCCATGGTTTAACTAAAATGAGAAACCATTTAATGCAACATGGCCACAATTGAACTAATTAGCTTCAACACCATTCAAACAAATTAGTGCAATGTGCAAATTAATAAAACTTGGCCATGATTTAACTAAAACAAAGGAATTAATTAGTGCAACACTGACACAGTTTAACTAAAACAAGAGAACAAAATAGTGCAACATGATTTAACTAAAAACGAGAGAACAATTAGTGCAACATGGCCACAATTTAACTAACAAATTGAAATGTCATTTTAACTACTTTGAACCAATGAGTGCAACTTGGCCACAGTTTAACTAAAACGAGAGTACAAAGTAGTGTAACATGGCCATGATTTACTAAGTCATGGTAACAGATTTTTATTTTTGTGGCTACATTATCTAAATTTTCTTCCACATTATGTGCGGGACTCTGAAATAAAGAACAGAAAAAAAATCACTGTCAAAAGATGTGCTGAAATCTCTGTCATTTGTAGTTTTTGAGGGAAAGTGCAATTGGGAGTTGTAGTCCCAACGTCAGCTGCAACACTCCTCCTCCCTCCCCTTTGTTCAAATGTCAGCCTACAAACATCCTAATCACCCCCTCTTACAATCCACCACAAGATTTAGACTAGAGGCTCCCCGACCTCCTTTTTACCCTGTCCAGCCTCTGTCCCAAAAATCTCATGGCTCTGCTAATGCTACCCAGGCTGAAGTGACCTCTGCGAGTCACCTAATCCAGCTGAAAACTGTCTAGACTGTTCATTACATTCTAATCACGGCCATTGCATATTTGCTGGTCCACCCGGTGGAGCGCTGCCTGCAGGGGGAGATGATGGGTGTGCATGAAAACACATGTGGGCTTAACACTTGAAGTGTTTTAAATAAATGATGCTAATTGCCACATTGGAGGAGTTAGCACAGACTTAGGCCGAACGCGGTTATTTTTAAAACCGCAGCTTTTTCCACGCGTTTAGGCCGTTTGTCCACACGCAAACGCAGCACCAGTTCACTGAAACGAAACATTTTTGAAAACTCCTGCCAGGGTGAAGATTTTCAAAAACTCCGGTTGCAGTGTTATCGTGTAGACAGCAAAACCAGAGTTTTTGGCTTGTGACGTCGGAGCCTGCGCTGTTATCTCCGCCTACTGGAGACTTTTTCAGGCTTCTGATTGGCCAACATGGCTTTACGGTTGAGATTATATCACCACCTGTTGGTTTGGCATGCTCTTGACAGTGCTTCATAGCATGTGTTTGCGTTTTCATGTGGACGGACATTTTTTTTAAAACGGAAAAAGGAAAACCTCTGTTAATAAAAATACCCGTGTACGTGTGGACATGGCCTTAGCTGGCTGGGCTAACAAAATGGCTCCTCAAACTTGTCTGCAAATGCAAACTACGGTGTGGATTAGCATTTAAAGCCAGTTTATTGCCAATTACTTATTTACCCCTCAAATTAATCTCATACTAGTATGCTAGTCATGTTGAAAGGAATTAGATGTAGTGTTTTCGTGGTAGCTAAATGTTTGTAGAAAATAATGTTCAAAATTCTCTTCAGTCTCTTACTAGTTTTCTGTAAAATTGTGATCTTTAAAAGTTTAAATAATTTTTTATGTTCCCTTGTATGATTTATTAAGGTAAAGTATTAAGCATCTGGTTGGGAAATGATTTATTGTGTTGCACATTGCAGCTCTAATGCCACATTATGTAATCTAGACTTAAAGTATTGAGTACATTTTAAGTGAAAGGCAGCATAGTGTATTTTGTGTGCTGTCACACACACACACACACACACACACACATCTAGACAACACACAGGTTTGTTCCTATAGAATGTTATTAAACTGAACATAAGAAGACATTGACATAAGCACATGTCAGCCTATACCAGCTCCTGTTGTGTGTGTGTGTGTGTGAAATATTTATGCAGGCAGGCAGATGGGAGAATGATGCTGAAGCTTTTTTGACCCCCTCCTCCTTCCTCTCTTTCCTCCCCAGTGTATCTTAGTCTTTTTTCCTCTTCTCTTCGTCCTGCACTGCCCTAATCTCTCATTTTCCTGCCGCCATCAGTGTCAGCTGTCACATCAGATCATATTATTGGGAAGTGTGTGTAGGTGAGACGCTGTTTAGAGATGAACCATGCACAAGAGAAAATACATAGTGCCATATCTCTCTCTCTCTTACACACACACACACACACCCAAACACTGCATGTGTTAATGTGAAGTTAATGAGGTTCTACTCAACCTCAGCTATCTACTTTTTCTCTGGCTCATTGGCATGGAAAAAATGCTTACTTTATTACATTAACATAATAATAATAATAATAATAATAATAATAATTGTTATTATTATTATTATTATTATTTTAAACAAAGAAACATTATGAATATAAAATAATAAGTAATATTTATGATTCTTTGTAGGTCACTAATAATTAAATAAGTGAATGTGTGACATTGATAATTTGAACATGTTTATAGTAATATTAATTTAAAAGAAAAAAAAACTTTTCAAGCAAACCATACAACAACAGGAACACAACATACTTTATGGACTGATCAAAATTCAGTGACATTCATATACACTACCTTAAAAAGTTTGGGGTTGTAAAAAGTTTATTTGTCTGTTTGGTTAAAAATACAGTAAAAACAGTAATATTGTGAAATAGTATTGTTATTATTATTATTATTATTTTAAACAAAGAAACATGATGAATATAAAATAATAAGTAATATTTATGATTCTTTGTAGGTCACTAATAATTAAATAAGTGAATGTGTGACATTGATAATTTGAACATGTTTATAGTAATATTAATTTAAAAGAAAAAAAAACTTTTCAAGCAAACCATACAACAACAGGAACACAACATACTTTATGGACTGATCAAAATTCAGTGACATTCATATACACTACCTTAAAAAGTTTGGGGTTGTAAAAAGTTTATTTGTCTGTTTGGTTAAAAATACAGTAAAAACAGTAATATTGTGAAATAGTATTACAATTTAAAGCAACTGTTTTCTATTTTAATATGTTTTAAAATGTAATTTATTTCTGTGATTTGTAAGCTGTATTTTCAGCATCATTACTCCAGTCTTCAGTGTCAACGATCCATCAGAAATCATTATAATATGCTAATTTGCTCAAGAAACATGAATTATTCTCAAAGTTGAAAACAGTTGAGCTGCTTAATATTAAACAGAACATAATTTATTTTACATGTCACTTTTGATCAATTTAATAAATAAAAGTAGGCCTGTTAACGTCAGTCAAAAAAATTCTGATCCCAAACTTTTGGACACTTCTGCAAAGGATCTGTTCAAAATCCTAAAACTGCAAAATCACTATAACACGTCTTGTGGCTTTCTGCTTGTATGTAAACCCACATTTTTACACTACTTTGAGTGTGCAGTTTGTATATCCCCCACGCCATGGAGAAATACCTTCAGGGAGAGTCAGGCAGCGGTTTATCATACCGCCCTCTAGTTGAACGGCCTGCTATCAGCCCCCTGTGGCTTTGATTTAGGAGCAATACTTACTTTTGTAATGTGGCCGCATGGTTGCCATCTCCCTGTATCCTCCCCTTTTATTTACCCCACACAGGTTACCCGTCACTCATCACGGTTCTTTGACCCCATACTGATGAGATGTGACCACCCACCGCTGAAAGGCCTCTCAGGAATCCAAACCCCCATCTTTGGTCAGCGCTGTTTGTTTCTGATCAGCTGGCTTTATTGCCAATGTGTCTGTGTTTGTTTGGAGTTGGAGACTTCTCAGCATGCTCACTCAGCTGTCTTACTTTGACATCAAATACTGTTTCGATATGGGCCGAAGACACTCTAAACTGTTTTTCATTGCACTCTTACATGCAATACAAAAGCACTTTTTCTGTGTCGCTTTGCATAAGCATGCCGGCTAAGTGCCTTCAATGCAAATGTTTTTCCAGTTGTGTGTTTGTGTGTGTATGGGATGTTTGCAGAAAGGAGAGTCCTGTCTGCATTTGATTGGTCCCAGGGGCAGTAATTACGGGCATCAGGGTGTTTCTGATAGGGTAAGTACAAGTCTATTGATCCAGTGTGATTTGCATCATAAAGCGCAATAAGGAGCTTAATTGGTGCTTGATAACAAACACGTGGCTGAGAAAAGCTCTTCATCACATAGGCCTATTTGTTTATTTATTTTCCTTTATTTGTGGTGACACTATTCCCTCAATCCAAAGTGCTTCAGAGTCACTCAGGAATGCGAAGAGGCCATCTGCAGTAAAAACGCAACTGGCCTTTTAGTAGCAGTGAGCTTTTGTAATTAGAGGTGTTTGCTAAGACAAGCATCTCTATTATTATAGCCCATACTTAGAGTTAGGGATTTAAACAATAACATCAAGTATTACATTTTGCAAACTGGCTAAAAAAATTAAAATAAATAAATAAATAAAAATCCCATAAAACTACATTAAAAGGGCTCCACTCACATCTAGAGGTCCATAACTTGCTAGAAACACATTAGCAACCACCCAGAGTACAGCAGCATGCTAAAACCACTAGCAACTATCCAGTTCACCCTTCCCATTTAGTACTTTTTTTTTTTTTCTAATTTATTTCAAAATAAAAAAGTGGCAACAAATATATTTGCTAAGATATGTTATACGTATATTTTGTACCACTAAATATAAGAAAATATATTTTAAAAATATAAAGATATAAAAAAAAAATGTGTTTTAAATTGGTTTTTTTTTTTGTTTTTTTTTTTCAAAATATAAAAATATACATTCACATATGTCACATCTGATGAAATGTATTTTTATTTGTTGTCTATAACGCATGTGAACTTACTTTACAATCTTCAAAAAAAAAAAGAATGAAAAAAACTACTATTACAATATATGAAAAAAACATTAAACACCATTAAATCATTATAAATGTAGTTTAGATCTCTATAGGCTATTCCATTCACATTTGCATTTAGCCTAAATATAGCTACTAATATTGGAAATGTATTCTCATGCCATTTTGAAATATGTTTGTTAAATTTTTATATTTTTAAAAATATATATTTAATTGAGCTATATTGTTGGAAACGTATATTTAAAATATATATAGAACCATGCTAAAAAAAAAAGAAAGAAACCAGATAGCAATGCCTTGGCAACCCTCAACAACACCCTAGCACTATGACAGGGAGTTTTACAAGAGCTACCACCACTACGTTTTCTTCATAAAATTTAAAAATTCATACAAGCAGGAGCTACGTGTGGCCATGATACCAACAATATGTCAGTCTGTCTGCTGTTAATCTAGTATGTACAACTTAATTCGATAACTAAAGGAATCCCTGTTTGTCCTTTCAGAAAGTGTTGTTGCCGTCCCGTTCTCGGCCCGCTGTGGGATCAGTGACAGACTGTGACAGAGGGGTAAGTGGTGTCTCCTCTTTCAGTGCTTGACCCTGTGCTGAGTAGCACTTTGAAGGGAACCAATTACCCCCAGACAGCACCTGTCAACACAGGGAGAGAGCGGACACAGATGAGGCAGATATTCACCTTTACACCCCACACACAACACAAGCTCATATCCTGCTGCCTCATGCTTTACTTTCAAGGGTCACACTGTACACATCCGTCTTTCTGTCTTTCTGTCCATCTGTCTGTCTGTCTGTCTGTCTGTCTGTCTATCTATCTATCTATCTATCTATCTATCTTTCTTTCTTTCTTTCTTTCTTTCTGTCTGTCTGTCTGTCTGTATATCTGACTCTCCCTCTGTCTGTCTTTCTGTTTGTCTGTCTGTCTGTCTGTCTGTATATCTGACTCTCCCTCTGTCTGTCTTTCTGTTTGTTTGTTTGTCTGTCTGTCTGTCTGTCTGTCTATCTGGCTGTCCATCTGTCTGTCTGTTTGTCTGTCTATCTGGCTGTCCATCTGTCTGTCTGTTTGTCTGTCTTTCTGTCCATCTGTCCGTCTGTCTTTCTGTCTGCCTAGCTGGCTGGCTGGCTGGCTATGTATTTACTCATCTGTCTATTTGTCTATTCACATGTCTAATTGTCTGCTTATCTGTCTATCAAATTCTTTCTATCTCTACAGAATGAGAGTAGTCCATTGGTTTGCATGTGGAAATGGGACCGCGTGGGAAGTGAATGGCTCTTTGCGGTATGTTTACAAATGCTTTGTGCTCCAAAGGCTCCTCGTATTGAGAGTTCAGGCCTTGACCTTCATATTCACTAGCCGCTGTGTAATCTTCTTCATTATTCAAACTTTTTCCTCTGTAACCCCTGGAGACAACTCAGATATGTGTTTGCGACCTCGTTTTAGATATTGTATAATTATTGTTGTCAATCTGTTCTGGCCAAAGTGCCTAGGGTTGCGTTGTTTGTATCTTTTTCACTTTGAATTCTCTTTGAGTATGTCAGGGTTCGTAAAAGTGCACATCTATTTGTTTTGGAATTTTTTACAGTGGCCTACTTTATGGCATACATTGTGTATTTTCATGTTTGTGTTGTATGAAGAGTACTCACACGCTTAGCATGCAGAAATGCAACGGCAGAAGATAAGCTTAAAGCCTTCAAACAACACTGTTAGGAGAAGACCCAAGAGAAAGACTAGGCAGAAGCTCCATGCTTGCTGAAGTCTACTTTCAGGCATTAAATTTACAAAAGAGAGAGAGATAAAGAGGGAGAGAGAGCTGCCTACCACAGCACAGCAGAGCCACCATTTGCACAGAATTAGGTCAACACTTTCTCCTCCACTCCTTCCCCTCCCTCTCTCTCTCTCTCCCGCTATCTCTCCACTCGTCTCTTCTCCTCAGCCACCCGATTATAAATTCTCTTTCACATCATAAGAGCAGCTGGCAGTAGAGTGGGAGAGAGAACAGCAGAATACAACCCCTCAAGTCTGTCTCCCTCACGTGTAAGCTGCTAGTGTCTTTAATGCATGGAGGAGAGAGACACTTTCAAACCCCACCACTCGCCATTAGTACAGTGGGCACAGAAGCAGGTGCATGCTGGGCAAAAAGGAAAGAGGGTTTTACAAATGAGAAAAGACAGCAGAAAACTGCAAATAAAAAACGATACATAAATAATGCCATTTTTACAATTTGAGTGGTGTTGGCCCATGCAAAACACATCGCTTATGCAAGCATTGCTATGTGGTTGCTGGTGTTTTGGTTGGTTGTTAGGTGGTTACTTACTATCCGCTTGCGGTTTTGTTAAACTTTTTGGCAAATCGCTGAGTAACTCAGGCAAGGTCTAATCTCGTTGGGACAGCATAAATAAAAAACGATACATAAATCGTAGGTGGTTACTTAGGTGGTTACTTACTATCCGCTTGCGGTTTTGTTAAACTTTTTGGCAAATCGCTGAGTAACTCAGGCAAGGTCTAATCTCGTTGGGACAGCATTTGTTACATCAGCCAACTATAATTTCAAATGTGTCAGTTCCTATTCGTAAAAACCTGCACAATACATCAACCTCACAAAGGCATTCATCAGAAAACGAGTATCTAACGCCTGAGGCTTGTTGAAATATCTGCCGAAAACCCAGCACATAAAAATACCGAAAAATATACTGTACTTCCAGCATGCATTGGTGCTTTGAGAGCGGTGAAACCTTTAACTATAGTAACCATTTTTTGTTTTTATTTATTTTTTACATAATAAATGTATTTATTAATTAATTTGGCCGGTCGCTGAAGAAATGCATCAACTACGCACTGTGGATCGCCGGATCGGCTTTCACCATGGACGAAGCGGAGTCCAGCCCGGGGTCGTCACATGTGGTTGCCGCAAGCCCGCCAGCCGCTCCTTCGTCGAATCTGCCGGCCACGCCGTTCTCAAGCCCGCCCGCCTCCGCTCACTCAAGCCGGCCTCCGCTCACTCTAGCCCACCGGCCGCGCCATTCTCTAGCCCACCGGCCGTTCCTCACTCTAGCCCGCCGTGTATGACGCAGTGTGTTTCGGCGTGAAAGCGAAACTACTTTGTTTGGCCTTCCAAAAGAGGACACGACTAGAAATCAGTGGTTAAGTTGTATTTACAACACTGTTCCACAACAGTTCAACCCAAATATTCAGATGTGTGCAGCACATTTTATGGAGGACTGTTTCCTGCTCTTTATTTGTTTGTGTTGTGAGAATTTGCAGCGCGTTTCTTTTTTTGCAGCGCGTTTCTCTATTTGGTTGTGTTGTGAGCATTCGTAGCGTGTGTGTTGTCAGATTGATGAAGATGTTTTCTTAATTTGCAGGTGTTTTTTCTATTTGCATGTGTTTTTTCATTTGCAGCGCGTTGAGCTCTCTTGGCCACCGTATAAAAGGCATTTGAAAAGCACCAAATATAAATGAAGGCATGATTTAAATAATAATAATAATCATCATCATCATCATCATCATCTTCTGAAGCATAAAAATGCCTGAAGAAATACCCATAAATTTTGTTTTTAAGGAACATTCCTGGTTCATTGCAAGCTGAACAGACAGCATCTGATGTCTCAAACTGTCAAAGCAAACAAAAATTGTTAATGCAGATGCTGTCAACAGAGCTTGACACTTTTGAGGCTTTTTTCATAGATCTAATGATCATTTTACCACTTATTGTACAAAAATATTTTAATATTATACAACGAATGTTGTGATTTCCTCTATAAATAAACCTCATGGTGGTAGACCTATATGCTAATATACAGTGAGCTGCTAAATCTAGACACTAGCCTCTACAGAGCAAAAACGGACAGCTCTGACCTACATTAGCATCAGCGCTAACATCTGAAAATAGCGTGGGCTGAGTAGGCGTTCATTTTTATCTGGAATGCTTCCCATGTCCCACATTTCCACCTCACCAAACATAACCACCCAGGAATCCCCAGTAAACAAGATATTTAAGATGAAACGGCCAGGTGAGACTTTCCTCCAGTGCCAAAGAAAATAAAAGCAGAGCCAGTATTAGTTACTAGTGCTGCTGGCTAAGGCAAAAATCACTCTTGCTATTGCTCATACTCTCCCCCCACTATTTGTACTACAGGCATGAATGATACCTCAAATTTTGTAGTTTATTGAGGAAAAGTGTGCTATTTTCTGAATGTTCCGAGTGTGCATGGCAGGGAAGTTAATGTATCTAAAATACAGTTATATCTAGAGACTAGAATATCATAAATACTTTTTCCATTCAGCACACCCTAGCAAGCACATAGCACACCAAATACCTTAAAAACCACACAGAAACAACCTGGCAACCACGCTCAACACTCTCATTCTGCACGGATAAGCAGCACTCTGATTTAAACAAAAATCTAGTTTGCAATCATGTGCAATCACACGTGTTATGTAAAATAATTCAGCTAACATTATTGCACAGATAAAGAATCGGAAGCTATGGTTTCCATTTTCTCTCTGCACTCACACACCATCCTGTCTCTGTATTTCTTTCTTTCTGCCTTTCTCTTTCCTAATAGTCAAGAAGAACCCACGCTGTGATGTGAGATACAAAAGCCTGATGAGATGTGTGAGAAATAAAGACAGATGAATAAAAGACTGAATACCACATCTATAACGGAGTATAATGACCTTTTGATGCTTTTCGCAGCAAAAAAGCATCAGCGTTATAGACAGAAAGGGAGTTTGAGAAAATTGTGCTTCATAGTGTCTTATTTTAGCTCCCAATTCAATAACAGAATTATGCAAATGTTGTAATGGCACAAACATGCTCACAAAAAACGCATATTTGTGGGTGATTCTGAGCACTAGATTGTAGAGGACACAGCAGACCAGCACAATCTGGCGTACCACATTGGGACTGTGATCCAGGCACCTGAATCAGCTCTTTAAAATGCAGAAAGTGTGCTTGGCCACAGTGTGTCTGGATATATACCCGGTAATTATGCTTTTCTCCATCATTTGATCATTACTTGATGAATCGCTGCAGCCATGGTCGATAGAAAATGTATGTAAACATCTCAATACTATTCAGTGTGCAAAAGCGGCCTCATTGTGTTTGTCCCAGTGCCTTACCTTTCCTAAATGCTGTTTTAACCTGGTGTTTCAGTCCAGCTCTCCTGTATGGCAGGAAAACAGTGAGAAGGAGAGAGGAAGAGAGAGAAGAGAAGAAAAGAGAGGGACTGAGATGATCGCCCAACACTGCACTCAGCTGTGCCAGCTCTCATAAATCATACATGCCTCTCAGACACGGCGCCATCTTATACTCTAATGATCAGCACAGGCCTCTTATTCACTCAACTCCTTTTGATTCCCTTCTTTAAACCTTGGTAACTACAAATTAACCATGGATTTACTACACTAACCATAGTTTAACTATGGTATTTGTACAACTGTGGTTATACAAATGGTAATCGATACAACAAAAAAAAAACATGGTTAATTTTCGTTTTGTTGGGGTAATTTTGGCATTGTTGTGGTCTGTACTTGCGTTTCTTTATTTGGTTGTGTTGTGAGCATTTGCAGCACATTTCTGTTTTTGCAGCGTGTTACTTTATTTGGTTGTGTTGTGAGCATTTGCAGCGCGTTTCTTTATTTGTATTTTATGTGCTGTTATGTATAGATTTATTTTTTATTTATTTATTTTTATTTATTTATTTATTTTTGACGTCTTGGGCCAATTCTTTCTATGAACAATCATCATTCAATTTTTTGGAAAATGCAATTTTTTTAATTGTTATTATTATTTTTATATATGTTTTGAAAATGATACATAATATAATAAACATAAATCGTTTAAATATTAATTGTTTGGGTGGGTGGTCATTTCTACCATTTGTTTACCAAGGCAATAATGTGTTAGTGAGGAGCATGATTGAGATGAAATATCAGACATGTGAAAGAAAAATCAAGGTAAACTATTTTAAGGTAACCTTTTTTTTTTTTTTTTTTTACATTTCCAGTCAAGATGTGATTTTGTCAAATTAACTGCATGCAATAATTTCTTAGACTGTATAGCTGTATAGCAAGACTCTGGGATTGACCATTTTATTCCAAAAATGTTTAAAATGTAATTTCCACCGCTGTCATATCCATCCCAAAATTCTGATAAAGACAATACATCATTTGAGATGACCTTTTTCGTTACTTTCATAAACAATGAAATAAAAAATGGCAACTCTCCTGCAATACATTTACATAAACCTTTAGACATTGATATCCACAGGGCCAAAAGTGTGCATCGTTAAAGAAACACCTTTGTAGTTGTGATTTCCTCAAGCCAAAGATCCATTTTTTGAAGGTAGAACCAATGCTTTGAAGGTGAGATGTGCTCCAGTAAGGGGTGTGTAGCAGTCTTGCCCCCAGCAGCTCTTCCGTCTTTGGTTGCTCAGCATTTACTAGGTGGACCATCTCTGATTGGCCGACACATCAATGGGCAAAAAGCATTTACTGACTTGACAGTTCCTGATAGGGTGAGCTCAGCCGTGTCTGGGCATTCCCATTGTAACCCAGACAGTAGGGTATGTCAGTGTGGCAGCCACATTGGGCTGGTGGCATTTAGCAGCCAAAACCCCTCGCTCATCAGTGATGGGAAGATAATTCAATAGAGGAACAAGGAATCGATTCATTTTCCACCATGTAATTTCTGTGGTATTAAACATTTCTCTATAAACACGTTCCTCTTTATCGCCACAAACAGACACCCAAAATGTGTGTGTGCTAGTACGTCTGCAACACCCAAACCTCGATCCCAGCTGTCGGCTTGTTACCCAATCCCTACCCCCACTCGCCATCACTCACACACACACACACTTACCCCTCCTATTGTTCCTATTGAACACAGGGACCAGTGTTATTGACTCAGCACACACACTGACCACTGCCTGGCCTCGCTTCAATATTACCATCAACAACACACCCCACTAACACTCTCCGCCATTCCCCTCTTCCCTCTCCACACACGCCCCCCCACCACCAACTGGCACATGGAGGGGGAGGGACGGATGCCCAAGGGTGAGAGTATGGAGTGAAAAGGAGAGAGGAGACGTGCAAGACAAAATAGAGAGAGCGTTCAGTATTATCAGACATCCAAATAATAGCGGATTGTCAGTCAGATGAGTAAATAGCCTATATAACTGTCTGCCAAATAGATGATGACTGGAAGGTGGTGGAGAAGTGATGAGATTTCGACGAGACGCAAGAATAGAAAGTGAGCAGGAGAGGAATAGTGTGTAAGCGGTGACTGGACTGAGTGATTAGTCTGTGCTGGGTGAAGGGGCTCTAATGGCCGCTCTGTGAGTGGGGGATCGTGACTAATGAGAAGTCAGACAAAGCCCCCCGCATGTCTCCCATGGACACCACCTCACTGCAGAGACACTCTGCAAAGAAAGAGGGAATGTGGGAGGGGGCTGCTCTTTAGGAGATTTTACATTCAATTATTTTGGAGGGCTTTATTAAATGTTGTTGTTTAACTTTAAAGCTTATTGTGTTATATTTGATATGCAAATAGGCCTCTAAATTATAACCATGTTAAAAACTTTGCTGTTGTAAACAATCCACTACATGCCTTCTGTCATCGGATTGATAGTTTATCCTTTTATACCTTTTACTATAATTTAAAAAACATTCGCCTTGCTGTGAATGTCTTATAGTAGTAAAGTAATTTACATTACAAGCTATCATATTTTCATGGCCATATAAATATCAGCAACTGCTCCCAATTGCATATTTTATTTTATTTTATTCATTCATTTATTCTTTCTTTCTTTCTTACCTTTTTTCTTTCTTTCTTTCTTTCTTTCTCAGGTATGAGCTCCATATTTTGCTATATCATACTCTATGAGCCATAAAAGCCTGAATTATCAAATATGATGCTCAACAAAAATCTCATATGCTATTTTTTTATCTAATCTAATCTATTTTTTAATATACATTTAAACTGTTCCATTTTGTCTAAACTGAAATCATGAATTTCAGGCTTTACATGGTTAAACGTAGTACAGCTTTTGATTAAAATAATGTAAAAATATCTCTGGTAAATCTGTCTCTGATTGGACATTGCATTAATGTGTACAGTGAACGTATCAGTGATTGGTTACAATGCACTGTTGCATTGGTTACTAAACTGTTGCAGTTAAGTGCAGATGGATGGATGGATGGATGATCCATGTTTACTACCATCAATATTCCAATAGATTTGATTTTCTTTCTCAATGATTCTGAATTTGTGAACAGTTTCTTCACATAGGGCTATATTACCAGTGTTTAATCCAATGGACATAAAACTCACAAATGAGATATCTCAATTGTTTCTTGTAGATTTCAGTGAGATTAAAACAATTTCTTCCACTTTTCAACTATTTCTCCAGAGAAACAGACCTCAGTGACCTCACATGTCTCCTCTAGAGTTTCAAAAGAGTTACAGATCTCAACAATGTCTCACACTGAGCTTGGATTTGTAGAGATACAATCAAGTACAAATTTGCAATCTGAGATTTCAGTGTGAGACCAAATAGTTTGAGCTATGCTGCTCATAATAACTGTGCTGTTCTGTACTGTCAACAATTGTTTCACTTCGGTGTATTTTTTTCTCCGAAGGAATTTTAGGAAAAACATCTAAGATAAGGTTTATACAATGAAACATGAGAGCTCGGTTATGTCTCGTGAGCTATGAAATCTTCCTCTGGGTACCATTCACACCTCCCTTAAAATGCCTGGCATTCTAAGAGAATTCCAGAAATTCCCTAGAGTCCCTCAAAGGGTTTCATTCTATGTTCTGAACACACATATTCCCATACACAGCTGATCCTGTGCAAGTAGGCGGATTTTATTGACATTACAGTTACAGTGTTGCTTAATACCAAAGAATCACAAACAAACTCTGGCAAGAAATCTGCTCTTGCAGAGAGATATTAATCAAGCAATCCAAAAAGATTCTCTCCCATGGATAGGCAAATACAAACACAGGATTTAAACTGTAACAGAGAAATAGCACAATGAGTCTCTGTCAGTGGCTAATTATGCAAATAGTTAATAGAGCTATTTAGTCATTGAAGTCCTTTTGTTGAGCTGTTGAATGGTTTACAGTCATTGCCATTTATATGACTAGGAGTGAAGGAATTCATGAGCTTTTATGTTCTTATCAGCCTATCGAAAGCAAACATGGCCTACTTTAAATTGTATAGAGTGCTAACGAGGCAAGACTAAATGTCCATCAGTCCTGTTTTCCTTCAAGAGAGAGATGAATATAGTGGCTCACCGTGTCAACACATACTGTATCGGCACTCTTTGATCTCAGACTCATGTCCTGCTGTGCTGTTTCCTTTTGGACTATATTGCACATTTTATAGCTACAATTTAGTGATCACTATATAATCTTTATTAAAGGAATATCTTACCAAATTCGTGCAATTTCATATATACTTCTATACATTAATGTCTTTCATACATGTGTAAAAAAAAATATATTGTTATATGCATTTTTCTAAACATACACCACTGTTCAAAAGTTTGGGTCAGTATGATTTTTTCTCTTTTTTAATATTTTTATTTTCTTGTTTAATGTTCCTAAACAGGAATATTTTGAAATATTATTACAATTTAAAATACATATTTATATTTTAATATATTTTAAAATGTAATTTATTTCTGTGATGGCAAAGCTGAATTTTCAGCATCATTACACTGATAGTATTCAGTGTCAGTAAACGTTAATATTTTTGTGGAAACTGTGATACTTTTTTTCAGGTTTTTACTCTGAACATGCCTACACCCAGCCCCTTTTTATGATTTGATGAGCCTGAACACAATCCACAGACGTTATTAGTAACCCGAGTAGGACAGTGAGATTCCAACAGGGCTTTTTGACAATATCTGACATCAAGCAATCTTATCTGAGGAGCAAAGGATTGTGGGAGGGACAAAACAGGGACGAGCTTGCGGCAGCCTTCCTGCTCGGGACTGTCAGTGTATCTCGCTTACTTCAAAGACTGCAACTTCACAAAGCCTGACTTGTTTAAAGCTCGCTCCGAAGCCGGAGTGCTCAACCGCTTTTGCATCTCCCCCCACTCGCCGTCCCATAAAGAGAGTTTTAATGACTGTCTCACAAAGCATACTGTTGTACCAGCTCTGCACAATCATTGTCATTGAAAAGGGCTTGAACGTTTAATTAAATCTATAAGCTTTGGTAAACAGTCATTTGGATTGAGCTGTTGGCTAATTAGGGTACTGTATTGACAATGAGTCTATGACCATGGCTTTTAGAGAGGTCAAACCCGTGTGCTGGCAGAGGAGAACAAGTGCGAATCGTCCAGAACTGCCACATAAGCATTCATCCAAGTCTCAAATTCGTCCGGGTCACCACTGATCAACCGAATCCTGCGCTAACAAACGCACTGGCTGGTGGTGCTCAGTCTCGCACCCCTGTGAAGAGCGGGGTTAACGAGGCCAGATTTTAGAGGCAGCCAGCAAGCGGTCACTTTGAAGAAGCATCTGCATCTGCAGATACAGCAGGCCTACAACCATTATGAAAATAGTAAGCTGTTGTGACAGTCCCCAACAAGGCTACTTCCTCAGATCCTCCATGTAGCCACTTCCTCTTCTACGCTGACTGTTTTGGTGATGGCACCGTGCCATACCGAGTGATAACAGCTGTTTTGTTATTGCAGAGTACGCGATAAGTGAGAAGAAATCATCCCAAAGGCTTCAGGGTCATTTCAGGGTTAATATGCAGCCACGGTTTGTGATGTCCTCCAACGCGGTGGGACGGGGTGGCTTTCCAGACATCTCCTGGCTCATCTCTCGAGTTCCTTTGCCATGAGGGTTGCTCTCCCTCAAATTTTGGTTGGTGACCTATTTTGGCTGCCATTCACATTGAGTAGAGAGAGAACCTTTGACATAGTTTTCATCTGCACAAAAGAGCGAATAATGGCCCGCTTCCACTGCTTTGTTTGTTCTGCATTTCTTTGAGGAAAGCAAAAAGAGGCAAAGGGAGCGCTGGTGCCGCTCATCCTAAAAACTGAATGCTGCTCATGTGGAACTTTACTACACACTTTATAGGACCATTAGTGGAGTTTGAAAACGAAATTAACTATGTGTGCTCAGGGAAAAGCAAGAGTAAGCAACCAAAATGGTGCTGGAGCACCTGACAGAACCTCTCTCAGAAAATGGCCTGTGTTTTCACTGACTTGAGAGCTGATATAGCTTACTACATAACCTACCCACAGAAAAGCAACCCACACAGCAAAATTATTATTTACAAGTTATTTACTAAATTAAAAAAATATATATTTACAAAACAGCTGCAGTGTATCCAATGTGTAAACCTTAGGCCTTCAAACCTGCTCCTGGAATCCCACTGTCCTGCAAAGTTGATTTCCAACCTGCTTCAACACACCTGCCTGTGATTTATCAAGTGATCCTGAAGAATTTAAGGCTGGAATACACTACACGACTTTTGCCCCGATTTTCCCCCCATTTACAGTTTGGATAAGTCGACGCTAGTTGCCAAATTCAGTGCCAGTCTGCAGATTTGAGTTGACAGATTTCATAATAAATCATGTAGTGTATGATGGTCACAGACTCCGATTTTTTCCCATCCAGTCGTAGGATATCAAACATGCTTAATATTTTTAGGCCAATTTTAGAACACATTGTTTTCATTTGTCAAGTGTCTAATAGCAACAAGGTGCACGTTTCTGCGTGAGTTTGTGATCGGAATGAATTTAAAGTCTGGTAGTGTATGATCCTCACTCGTTTAGTGTATGATGGCCAGTTTTTCTCTGTGACTATTTATAAAGTCGGTAAGTGTATGATGCCTAGTGTTTTAAAAATCTGTTAAGATTTTAAAAGTCATGTAGTGTATTCCAGCCTTTAATTAGCTGGTTCAGGGTTGTTTGATTGGGGCTGGAGCTAAACTCTGCAGGGCAGTGGGTCTCCAGGAGCATGGTTAAAGATCTCTGGTGTGAACAATGTGATTTACACACTAAATCTAGCAAAAGCTCTTGAAGACAGATGTCACTGCCTGTGATTTGTAGCTGGCTGGCATATCCCGCTCCTTATTTGCATAAAGTTGAGCATTTTTCAACTTTTCTACACTCTCTGCACTTTCTCAAGTCTGTTGATCATTGTTTTATAATGAAAGAAATCTAGTTTTGTGTTGCATCAGTTTCAGCCATCTGAGATGGTGCTAGTATGGAGCCAGCTTTTCCAGCCTCTTCATAGGAAATGCATTGAATCGGACACTGGATCAGTCCTCAGCATCCTGTTTAGTGGAAAAGGGGTATGAAAGATTGGGAGAAAATCTCTTTGGAAATTTCAGTTGCCCGCAGGCCTAACCTTTTCGAGCTCACTAAAGTTGCCGAAGGCTCTACTGTTCTTTTTCCACCTGTAACTATATGATAGGCAACTACAGATACTAGAGATATTGTCAACAACTAGCAGGCTGACAATCTTAGGAATCTGCTGGATAGTGTATCATGTGGGTTTTTTGTTTGTTTGTTTGTTTCATGCTGCCATATGTAGTCATTTAGAAACTTTAGTGAACATTGTCAGATGTCAATGACAGTATCTTAAAGAGATATATGCCCACCAAGACATCTCTGAGGAAATATGCGGGCATTAATGGGTTAAAAGTAGATTGCTTCTTTTTTATTATTAATGCTTTTATTCGGAAAAGATGTATGAAATTGATCAAAAATGACAGTAAAGTCATTCAAAAAAAAAAAATATATATATATTGTGACAAGCGTCCCGCAGCTTCATCAGCGTCACCCTGGAAACAAGCAAGGCACACCTGGCCGTCCTCATCACAGGCTGATCGGTCACAGCTGCAGCTCATCAGGAGGCAGCCACATAAGCCACGCAAGCCCTGCCATCTAGGAGATTCCTCCATGAGACTGAGCACTAACTCGCCCTCTCATTTTTCCCACAGACAGCAGCGTGTGACCGACCAGCCCCACAGGAGCACTGCACGGACCCTCTGCACTGGGAAGACGGAAGAGAGCACTCACGGCACCGGAGCACCTACCTGGACCTTTCTCCCTCGCACCCACCACACCGATAAATCCACCCTCCGCAGTATTGATTGAGATTACTTGTCGTGTGATTCTTCACCCCGTTTCACTGGTGGAGAATGCAGGCAAATCAGTGAAGAATCACCGACAAGCGATCTTCTTCACCTCACCTTTTTTTCCTTGTTTTGTCTCCGGGTTCTGTCACAGGCGAGCGCTCCTCCCACACCATGGACGAAATCCTCCAGCGGCTCACCGAGGTTAGCATCCGCCAGCAACAAATAGTTGAGCACCTCGCCACCCGTCAAGGAGAGA
>NW_015542351.1:1207685-1214183 GCF_001515605.1 Sinocyclocheilus anshuiensis
TCGGATAGCGGGAGAGAAGGTGAGTCCCCCTCCCAAAATCCTAATCTCTTCTATGATGTGTTCCAACAGGTGACGGGAGGGGGCTCATTTGGGAAGGAACAATGGGAGGACGACAGGCTGAAGCATGGCTGGACCCAGGTCCGGGTCATTGAAGGCAAGGAGGTTCAGCCTGGTCCCCACCCTCTCCCGCATTTCGTCGTGCAAAATGGCCTGCTGTACTGTGTCGCGCAGCGAAGGGGGGAGGAAAAATTGTTGTTGGTGGTGCCACGCACCAAAACGGAGACCGTACTGGAGCTGGCTCACTCCCATCCCTTGGCAGGGCATCTCGGAGCCGGGAACACGATCCAGCGGATCCGCGACCGCTTCCACTGGCCAGGCTTGGAGGCCGAAGTGAAGCGGTTCTGCCAAGCCTGCCCGACCTGCCAAGTGACGTCACCCAGGACGCCTCCCCCCAGTCCGCTGATACCGCTGCCCATCATCGAGGTGCCCTTCGAGCGCATCGGGATGGACCTTGTGGGGCCGTTGCCTAAGTCTGCCCGGGGACATGAACACATCCTGGTGATTGTCGACTATGCCACCCAGTACCCCGAAGCAGTTCCCCTCCGAAAAGCCACCGCCAAAGCCACTGCCCAGGAACTCTTCCTGCTCTCAAGCCGAGTCGGCATCCCAGCAGAGATCCTGACCGACCAGGGGACCCCCTTTATGTCCCGGCTGATGGCTGACCTCTGCCGGCTGTTGCGGGTGAAGCAGTTGAGGACCACGGTCTACCATCCCCAGACCGACGGACTGGTCGAACGCTTCAATCAAACGCTCAAGCAGATGTTGAGACAGGTGTTCGCGGAGGATAAACGCGACTGGGACCTGATGCTCCCCTATGTCCTTTTCAGGATCCGTGAAGTCCCGCAGGCCTCAACTGGCTTCACTCCCTTCGAGCTCTTCTTTGGCCGGCAACCCCGCGGCCTCTCCCCTACTATCTCATATTGTTAACAGGACCAGGACGACGCTTGGTGGGGGGGGAGTGTGACGAGCGTCCCACAGCTTCATCAGCGTCGCCCTGGAAACAAGCAAGGCACACCTGGCCGTCCTCATCACAGGCTGATCGGTCACAGCTGCAGCTCATCAGGAGGGGGCCACATAAGCCACGCAAGCCCTGCCATCTAGGAGATTCCTCCATGAGACTGAGCACTAACTCGCCCTCTCATTTTTCCCACAGACAGCAGCGTGTGACCGACCAGCCCCACAGGAGCACTGCACGGACCCTCTGCACTGGGAAGACGGAAGAGAGCACTCACGGCACCGGAGCACCTACCTGGACCTTTCTCCCTCGCACCCACCACACCAATAAATCCACCCTCCGGGGTATTGATTGAGATTACTTGTCGTGTGATTCTTCACCCCGTTACAATATATATACTGTATGTGTGTGTGTGTGTGTGTGTCTGCGCGTGTGTGTGAAGGATATAAAAGTAGGAAAAATAAGTAGCACAACTGTTTTAAATATTGATAAAATAAATAAAAATCTTGAGCAGCAAATCAGCATATTTCAATGATTTCTGAAGGATCATGTGACATTGAAGACAGCAAGTAATGATGATGAAAATTCAGCTTTGCATCACAGAAATAAATTACATTTTAAAGTATATTAAAATAGAAAACTGTTTTCAATTGGAATCATTTTTCATTCTCACTATATCTTTGATCAAATAAATGCTGCTTTGGTGAACATTTAAGAGTCTTATTTCAAAAGCATATGAATGACACGATAACCCATACTGAATGATGAGAAGACAAGAACAGAGATGAAAGTATCTCTCATTACGGCCTCATTACTGCTCTTGGCAGGAGAGATGATTCTCTTCACCCCAGAATCTTTCCAACACTGTCCTCCCGCTCTCTTACACACACAGCGCCATATGCAAGAGAGGGTTTCTGCTCTGCTCATTTGACATTAATTAGATTTAGCCTGTGTCAACCAAAATCGAGCTTATCTCTCTGTCCAGAAAGTCCACAGCGTGGTTGCCAAAGCACACTATTCTCTATCAGAGCGTTCAAACGTAAAAGCCACAGCTCCATCATTTAGATGCCTGTCTTTTCTGCACATCGCTTCTCCATTTTGTTTCTTTGTGCTGCGGGTGGAAAAGGAGGCTGTGTGTTCCGCGCGTAGTCTGTCGGCGCTCATAACGGAGCTGTGTTAAAGCAGTGTGTCAGCACTGTTTTTTGCTCATAAACAGCTCTGTCTTCTCTTTACACTATCTTCATCATTGTGCATGTAATAGGGGGTTATTATGAGCAGACAAAATAAGCGACAGCTGGGTGTGAATGTGTGTGCATGGGTTTAGTATGGGGGAGAATCAGTGCAGTTCAGTAGGGCAGAGCAGGCCCACTGGCAGTGCAGCTGCAGCATTACAGGGTCAGTGTGCCATCATGTTATTCGGCATCACTGTTCTCTCTCTCTTTCTCTCTCTCTTCCTCCCTCCCTCCCTCATGCTTTCATGTTGGACATCACCCTTAAAAATGCCAAACTGTGGCGGGCAGTAAAACACCATGCAATGCAGTAAGCGTGAGTGCTTTCTTCTTTTCTGTCGATGAAGGTGTCTGCAACCTCCAGGGTTCGAGAGAACCGGCTGGTTTGGTTCTTGTATGCGCCTAATATTGCAGAAGAAAAAAAATGGTGAAACACTTTTCCCTCAAAAATTGCTACATTTCACTAATATTTACAAAGAATCTGGAAGTAACATTGAATTGAACGTGAATTTTTTAAATAGAAAGACTGAAATTGTGTTTTCTTGTCAAATGAACTTCAGTAATCATTGTTTTATTTATAACCTTAAAAAATAATTTTACAGTGTCATTCATCTGGTCAGTTTGTCTCATACAGTGATAACAAAATGACTATGTAGCCCATATATCTGCTATCATAAGTGTTAGTGCTCCACACATGCCCACACACGATCACACATTCACAAATTGGGTTACACAATTATGTGTCCACAGCGCTGTTAAACGGTGACGCACTAGTGAAATTCCTTTCTGACACGTGAGCGCGTCACTGACCTTATTACTATATACGACAAAGCTGTAAACAGGCTTGTTTGAGTGAGCCGTGCAACTGTGCCTACCCAATACACACGGCGTAATCGAAACTTAACAACAGGTTGATGTGTTTAAAATGAATCAGTTGTGCACTGCAACCCAGGTAGTCTTACAAACAAAAAGTAGTGCATCATTTTATATGTGATCACCAGTAAGTAAGCATGACTGCCGTTTGACTGTAAAAGTATCCAGAATGAATGACTGAGGGTGGTTGCTTGGGACATTACAATGTGGTTGCTAAAGTGGTCTGAATGTTTTTAGGTGTTCTGGATTGTTGCTGTGGTGTTGTTGGGGTGTTATTGGTAGTTGCTAAGGCATTACTAATGTGTTTCTATGGTGTGTTTGGTGGTTGCTAAGGCATTACTAGGGTGCTGTGAGTGGTTTTTATCTCATTAATCTGGTGCTCTGGGTGGATGCTAGGGCAATATTAGGATGTTTCTAGGATATTTTGGGTGATTGATAAGGCATTACTTGGGTGTTCTGGTTCTTATTTGCTAAGACATTACAAGGGTGCTTCTATGGTGTTCTTGGTGGTAGCTATGGCATTACTAGGGCATTTATAGGATATTAACATTACATTTTACATTTACATTTAGACATTTAGCAGACGCTTTTATCCAAAGCGACTTACAAATGAGGACAATGGAAGCAATCAAAATCAACAAAAGAGCAATGATATGCAAGTGCTATAACAAGTCTCAGTTAGCTTAATGCAGTCCACGTAGCAAGGTTTTTTAAGATATTAAGGCATCTGAGGCATTACTAGATTGTTCTGGGTGGTTGCTAGGGCATAACTAGGGTGTTCTGGGTGGTTGCTAGGTCATTAGTAAGGCACTCTGGGTGGATGTTTGGTCATTTCTAGGGCATTTTTAGGATATTAAGGCATCTAAGGCATTTCTAGGGTGTTCTGGGTGGTTAGGGCATTAATAGGATGTTCTAGGTAGTTGCTAAGGCATTACTAGGGTGTTCTGGGTGGTTGCTAGGTCATTAATAAGGTACTCTGGGTGGATGTTTGGTCATTTCTAGGGCGTTTTTAGGATATTAATGCATCTAAGGCATTACTCATGTGTTCTGGGTGGTTGCTAGGACATTACTAGGCTGTCTCTAGGGTGTTTAGTTGCTAAGGCATCACTAGGTTGTAATGGGTGGTTGATATGGCATTACTAAGGTGTTTATAGGGTGTTTTGGGTGGTTAATACTTCAGGTTAGGGGATTTGTTTAAATCACTAACCTTATACCTCACACCAGTCCTCAGGTCCTTACACTGGCTTCCAGTTACATTTACTTTTACTCGTTTATAAATCAGATGGCCTAGGACCTAAATACGTTGTAGATATGCTCACTGACAGACCATTCAGATCCTTAGGATCGAGTCAGTTAGAAATACCAAGGGTTCACACAAAACAAGGGGAATCCGCTTTTAGCTATTTTGCCGCCCGCAGTTGGAATCAGCTTCCAGAAGAGATCAGATGTGCTAAAACATTAGTCACATTTAAATCTAGACTCAAAACTCATCTGTTTAGCTGTGCATTTATTGAATGAGCACTGTGCGATGTCTGCAGTGATTGCACTGTATTTTATGTATTGCCGTGTATTTTATGCAATCCGAACTGATTGCACTGTATTTTATGTATAATCATTTTCTATTTTTAAATCTTTTAGTCTTAAATTCATTTTAAATCAATTTTTAAATCATTTTCAAAGTTTTTAAATTCCTTGTTTTATTGTTGTGATTATTCTTTAAGATTATTTTACTTACTTTTATGTAAAGCACTTTGAATTACCAGTGTACGAAATGTGCTATATAAATAAACTTGCCTTGCCTTGCCTTAAAGTATAATAAATACTCATATAAACAATATTAATTTGAATTAATTTAACTGTAAATTTTGCTTATAGTTGTAAAACTCAAAAATAATCATTTGTTATGCAAGCTGTCTTTGATCAGATGTGTCTACTGTATGTGGATGTGTTTCCTATAATGGCTCATTCACTTCCTCATATGCTTGTGTGTGTGGGTGAATGTGTGTGTGGGGGGAGCTCTGCCCCATGCTTGAAAATAAAATAACCTTTAGATACATGTGAGTAGATTTAGCCCACATCCTCACGTTTCTCTCTTGCTCTCCCTGTTCTAGTGCAAGATGAGAAGCGGAGAGGAGAAACCGAATGAAAATCGAGGAGAGGAGCAAAGCCATTAAAAGAAGGAGAACAGTGATAGACCAAAGATGGACAGAGATTCTACCTTTTTATTTCTTTATATATATTTTTTTATTAAAGGCAAGGGGATTTGGAAGGTGGTTGGTCCCGTGCACCTAAATCTATTCTGCCCACTGTCTATCAAAATGGCAGTGGCTGGAACACTCTGGCTGTCCTGCATGTTATCTCCTTACTCACCTGTGTCTGCATTGTGCTCCTTGTATCAATCTCTAGCCTCAGGCTATTCGTGGTGGCATCTATACACAGGGAGAATCACAGTTCTCTGAATTACACTCTGAAAACAGTGGTTTCATGTGGTAGGTGAAATCAGAGGTGTGTGAGGTTTCTGAGACAGAGACAGGGAGAAGTTCATTTTACACCTGACATTAACATGCATTTTGTATCTCGGTAGTACATAGATATTCTTTAGCTCCATTGAATTGTATTGACATATTGCATTTCAAGATACAATCTCACTTACCTAACAAACTGTAAAACAATATTTAGGTGCTTGTGTTTTATCATTATTAATTCATAATTTAGATAATAGTAAAAACATTGACATATAATTCAAAATAATAATTTACAGGATATTAAAATACTTTCAAAACTAAAAAATAGTTTATTATATTTTAAAACATTGATGGGTGACAAAATAATTTACTAAATATAAACTACTTTTAATAACTATACTACTTTTTTTAGTACCACCTCGGTTGGGGTTCCAAGTGAACCGTACCGTTACCAAAACGTGACGTGTAAACTCTGCTGATCACGGTTTCGTTGTCTGTTGAGGAAGTACAGACGTTCCTCTCATTGATAGCACAGGAGCGGATCCAGCGAGACCTTGATGGGGCGACGCAGAATGAAAAAGTTTTTCAGGAGTCGCGGCAATAGAGGCGGCGCAACTATAACGACATGTGAATAATCCCGCCCACTCTAAAGTGGTACTGAATTGCAGTGGAAAAGCAAACCAAGTAGAGCCGAGACGGAAAAGTGCCATAAGTCTCTACTAACGTTGCACATCTAGACTTTGCAATATTTGCCCACTCTTCTTTACAGAACTGCTCAAGTTCAGTTAGATTTGATGGTGACCGTTTGTGGACTGCAGTCTTCAAGTCGTTCCACAGATATTCAGTGGGGTTTAAGTCTGGGCTCTGACTAGGCCATGCAAGGACATTCACCTTTTTCTCCTTCAACCACTGTGTG
>NW_015542351.1:1214716-1215171 GCF_001515605.1 Sinocyclocheilus anshuiensis
ACAAGTGCTCCAGTCCCTGCTGCAGAGAAACACCCCATAACAGGATCTTACCACCTCCATGCTTTACTGGAGGAGTGGGGTTATTTGGATGGTGAGCAGTATTGGATTTCCGCCAGACATATTGTTTGGAGTTGAGGCCAAATAATTCAATTTTAGTCTCTTCTGCCTCAGAATCTTCAAGGTGTGGTTTGGCAAAGCTCAGTCGTGACTGCATGTGGCCTTTCTTGAGGAGTGGCTTTTTTCTTTCAACCCTCCCATACAAGCCACATTTGTGGAGAATTTGTGATATTGTTGTCACATGCACACAATGACCACTCTTTGTCATAAATTCCTACAACTGCTTCAGAGTTGCTGTAGGCCTCTTGGTAGCCTCTCTGATCAGTTTCCTCCTGACTTTTTCATCCAGTTTAGAGCGACGTCCTGATCCAGGGAGGGTCTGTGTCGTACCAAATAAC
>NW_015542351.1:1215487-1227018 GCF_001515605.1 Sinocyclocheilus anshuiensis
TCTCTTTGGATTTGAGACTTTAGTCTTTGCAACTTTACAGATCTTCTTTATGCACCAAGAGCTTGTAACACTTCAAAGAGAAAGGAAAAATTGATCTCATCATATGTCCCCTTTAATAATAGACTTCACTGTGCTTCTAGGCATTGATAAAGCCTTTGAATTTTTTTTTTGTATACATCTCCTGACTTGTGCCTGTCCACACCTTTATCCTGGAGATCTTTTGACAGTGCCTTGCCACCCATAATTGATTGTTTGCTTCAGCTGCACTACCAAGGACTGAAATGCTCCAGGAAAGCTCTCTTCATGCTGAGCGAATCAAAATGACCACAGCTGATCACAGTTGAAAGTCAAATGGCTTTGTGTGCCATTGCAAAGGTGATTAGCTACACCTGAGTTTAGAAGTCATTTTTAGGAGGAGGTGATTCTGTTTTTTTTTTTTTCTGATTTGTTGGTGTTATATCCTTCACTTGGATGTTATAAGTTGCATTGAGTAAATACAGCTGAATAAAACAAAAACTGGGTCCGTCTTCATTTCAGGCTGCAAAGCAACAAAATGTGATTATTTTAAAGGGGGTGATTATTTTCTATACCCACTGTACATGCTGAAAATGCATTTGCTTTAACTCATATGTGTGTACGTGAACGTGGTTTCAGTGATTCGATCACGATATGTTGTGACCTGGCTTTTAATGCAGCTAAATCCGATTATGAACCAATCACCAAAATCCAGGTGTGAAGGGGGCCAGAGAGCAGCAGAATGCGAAAGACATGCATTTGTTCACAATACGCAGACAGCTTGAGCAGTGTCGTAATTCAATTCACAGCATCTCTCCTCCATGCAGTAAACAAACCATTTTTCTCATTTGGAGATTGCAGTAAGACAGACGCTTCAGTGTCTCCATGCTAAAGGACATGAGGGCCATTGTCTGGCTCATTAGTGGTCAGGAGAATGTGTGATAGGTGGTAGATAATAACATTTAAATAACAAATCCACCTTGTTGTGATTTAAACAGCTGGGTTATCAAGAAGGGCTCGGCTCTTGCGGAATAAGCACGCAAATACGAAGTAAACACTATTAGATGGTCAACAGTCGCCTCTAATGTAATATAGGACCTTCCGCTCAATGAATAGCTGGGTACTTACTGAAGCAGAAATGCCCGTGTAAATTTGATCTCACTCTGTTTAATGGCTAATTGGCATATTTGCTGGAATTTGCACTCTGGAATTTCCCAGATACTGCTGATGCAGCCTGTTGTGGGGAGGTTACACAAAAAGGGAACGTAAAAGCAGAAACTGACATGGCTGTGATGTGACACAAGCGAAAGTGAAAGCCATGCTCTGAGAGTAAATGTTGCAATAATGAACTCATCTGAGGTATTCCCAGTGAATGTCACAGTGCAGAAAGCACCTTAGGCTTTTACCACATGCTAGTTAGTTTGCAAACACAGGTGGGGTGTGTATCTGCCAAAGCATCACTAATACTTCTTATTGTACATGTGGGTACAGCAGGTGTTTTCCATGGTCAGTGGTGATATGGAACAAACATTTGCCATGTGCTGGTGCACTGAAATACACCCATGTTCCTTTCAAGGGAACTCAAGGGAATGTTTGATGGATTAAAGTCCCTTGTTTAGGGACTTTACTGTTAGTGATGATGAAAAGTCCTGGCTTAAAGGGAAAGTTCACCAAAGCACTTTAGATTAGGGAACACATATTCATTATTAATTTATCAAAGTTTTCCCTCAATAAACTCCTAATTTGCTGCTTATTAATAGTTAGTAAGGTAGTTGTTGTAGTAATTATGTTTAGGTACTGGGTGGGTAGGATCAAGGGATGTAGAATATGGTCAAGCAGAATAAGACATTAATATGTGCTTTATAAGTACTAATAAACAGCCATATGCAAGTAATAAGAATGCTAATAAGCAACTAGTTAATAGTGAATAGTGTTATAATCTAAAGTGTTACCAAATAATTGTTTATTTATTTATTTAAGAAATATTATTTTTTTTATGTAGAACATAAAAGAAGATATTAAGAATGTTCACACTGCTCTTTCCAAACACAAAAATATATAGTGACAACAGACTGTTAAGCTAAAAAAAAAATAGTTATATGAAGGTAGTTGAAAAAGTGGCTATGTGTGAGAATCATACCAAAATTTAAAGGAAAAAATTAATTGTGTGTGTGTGTGTGTGTGTGTGTGTGAGAGAGAGAGAGAGAGAATAATTATTTACTTGCCCTCATGTCATTCCTAACCTATATGACTTTGTTCTGGGGAACACAAAATAATTTTGAAATATGTTTTTTGTTTTTGTCCTTACAATAACAGTTAATGGGGTTTGAAACATTAAATCCCCCCCCCCATATTTTTCAAAATTTGGAACGTCTTGAGGGTAAATGATGACAAAATTTTAATTTTAGGTTGAACTGCCCTGTCCAATTCTGCATATTCAAACCTAGTGCATTTTCATTGATTACAAAACTCGTTGTGTGATAAAGTGATAAAAGATGTTTTAACTGCATCAAAACCTGGAGTGTGAGGAGCTGCACATACGGAAGCATGTGATGCAGCTCTCTAAACTTTGTTTCCAGACCAGATAGTTTATTATTGTGACATGCTAGTCAGGCCTTATACGAAACATCTAAGAAAACGTCCCAGAGCTGAGTGACCTTTTGGCCTTTTGACCCTCCAGCATACTAAGGCTCAAAGCTAAAGTCAAGATTATTTTCTTGCCTTCATCTCTGCCTGAGTTGAACATCTGTCTCATAAAAAGCGATGCCATATGCTGCCATTGTCTCCGGAGATTCTTATCTCGTCTTACTGATCAAGGACGACGGCCAGATTAAAGCAGCAGACATGTTTTGGATAATAGCAGAGTGCGTTTAATGAGCTAAAAGTCACCTCTGGTGTTGAAACTCACGAAAACCAGAAAAGTCAGAAAAAACAATTCTAGTTGGCACCATTCTTTTGTAAAAACAGAAATTTTCACTGCTGGCAAAACTGTTTAGACAAATTTCTCGGTTAATAGAAAAAAGAAAAAGGGATGTTTGTGTAAAGTTGTCGATGTCTGAAACTGTATTGAGTGAGTAATTGCGATACATCGATTTATTAAGCAATACAGTGTTACATCACTCTTCTGGCTCTCTCTCTCTCTCTCTCTCCCTTCCCTCCCCTCATCCCAGCTTGTGATGCTCATCAGTTGCCTTCTGAATGGAGAACAATAGGGCCTTTTGAGGATATAAATCTCACTCTGTGTTCAGGCATGAAATCTGGGCAACCAAACAAAAAGGGCCATTGAGTGTTTTGAAAAAAAAAAAAAAACAAGAAAGAGATAAGATGCCCCACATTGAGTATAGCAGAAACCAATCAACTGCCCCTAGGCCATATCTTAGAGAGAAAGAGATATGCTATTAAGCATCAGAAATAGACAGTGTTTGGAGTGGGTCATGCACCTCCCCTTGATGTCCTACCCCGTGCTCTCACTTCCATTGGGGGCGAAGTTTGCTCAGAGGACACCGGAGCAACAACATGTGCTGACTTCTCTTCCAGACAGCTGAGTTTAAAGTTTAAAAGTGCACCCTGTCTCAAAGCTCTTGCCTCTCACACCCGGAGGAGACCCTGAGTGCAGTGTCTTCTGCTGAGTCATGGAGTCTTGCCGTTGGTCTTATACAAAATAACATAACCTATATAATTATCATGGCTCGAATCGATCACACGCTAGCGCTCACATGCACCTGAGTGCGTGCTGTTGTTTAGTCCATGTTTCTTGCACGACACACACAGACATGTTTTCTGTTATCTGCCGATCTATAGTTGTTTCTCTCACTGTGGCTGGAATGATTCTCTCCACAAGCTCTCCAAGATCTAAACGAAGATTTTACAAATCCTGGATGCATAGAAAAGCAACGCCTTTTACTTTAAAGTTTAAGGTTTCCTACAAGCCCAATCATTAGACTATAGTATCACAGTTCTTCCTTGTCTTGTGACTCCCAAGTGTGAGAGGGAGTTTATATGTTTCAGTAGCACCTCAGAATGAAACTTTAGAAGTTAAAACTGTGTTCAAGTTTGATTCATTTCTATGAATCAGTTCAAAGTGTTTCACACATTTGATCTTTGATCTCTGACAACTTTTGTCATCACTCAAGAATATCACATTTCCGTGTAACATTATTCATATTTTAAAAATTTTTGGAATGAATGAATGTAATGTACACTACCAAGGTTTGGGTTAAGTAAGACATTTATTTGTTTTTTTATTTAAGAAATTAACCATTTTATTTAGCAAGGATGCATTAAATATATCAAAAGTGACAGTACAGACATCTTTAATGTAAAAAAAAGAAAAAAGATTACTATTCAAATAAATGCAGTTAAAACTTTATAATCATCAAAGAAGAAAACGGTATTGTATGAAAACTGTAGACAAGAGTAATGTTGCTGAAAATTCAAAGAGAAAACAGTTATTTTAAATTGTAATCATAATTCACATTATTACTGTTTTACTGTACTTTTGATCAAATAAATGTAGCCTTGGTGAGCATAAAATACTTCCTTCAAAAACATCGAAAAATATTTTTCGACCCCACATTTTTGAATGTAGATTAATTGCTGTTTAATATTATGTATTGCTCTGTTTGTGCATATAAATTAAAAGAAGTAATACCAGTATGGGATAACATGCCATGATTTTTTAGTTCTTACATGACACATGTAACCAAAGGCTGATAAATGCTGAGATATCGCCACTGAGATGGGCAGCACATCAGCTCAGAAGCCTGTTAAAGGCACCAAGGGGGATCTGGGAAACTCAGAGGAATGTGAACTCTGCTCACTTGACCTAAAGGTCACAGTGGTAACCACTGAGCCTACCAAAAAACCCTGCTATGGTTGGGAACAATTCTATGAGATATGAATGCGTCATTTATTCTTTCCTTGGCAAATTTCCCCCAGTGTTCCCTGAACTGGGCTGTGTAAAGTCAGCATCTAGTTTCAGTTGAGTCCATAATGCTGTAGGGCAACCAACCTCCACATTCACACCATCACCATCACCATCCTCCTCTCTCGCTCCCTGCTGTGGTCAAAACAATCACAGGGCTCAACAGTGACTGAAAACCAGTTCTCACCTGCCCTGCCCGGTCTGATGGGCCTATGATTGGCATATCAACACACCCATTGACATTCATATGCGAGATGTTGCTCCTGCAGGAGCTATTTGTTGTCTGGCCGTGCATCTCCAAAGGGATTAAAAAACCAGGCTAAAGAAGAGTCTCTGCTGTATGGAAGGTGTGAACTGCAGGCCTCACTGTGGAGGACGCCGGCCATTTACTCTTCTCTCCAACTTTCCAATGATCTGGTGACAATAAAGGCCTTTCAGCCATTAGGAAAGGGATAAGCGAGAGTCTGACGCATGGAAGATGAGGTGATGTGTCCTGACCCGTCATCAAGAAAATGAACCACATCACAAAACCTCTGGGCACAAGAAAACTACCGCCCCCCCTTCTCTTCATTCCACCACTCCCAACCCCTGCTCTCTCCCTGGAGAAAAAGAGGAGACTGTTTCAATATATGAGCTTATTCATTACATTCTCTCATCTGACACACACAAAAAACATATTCTGCCCCGATCCCCCTCCCTGAGGTTCTGGACATGCTGAGAAAGTGGCGAGATGCAGATGCGGTGAAACATACTTCATGAGCGTTTGCATGCTTCGCATTCCTCCACAAACAGTTAAGACTTTATGTCATTTACAAGGCCGAAGAGAAAAAATTTAAAACAAGAAGGAAACGTGAAGAGGAGAAAGAGAATGAAAACAATTGGATAAAGATTTATATGTTGTATAATACAGTATATCTCAGGGAATCCTTGGTGGTACTTTGAGAAGATCTGATCATCAATATAAACAGTGAGAACCAATAAAACAGCGTTACTCAACTGATGGATTACAGCCTCAAAATGGGTCACAGGTCTGTTCTCATGCTAAATGCAAATGATAAAATGAACTAACCATAAAATCGTGTATAGACGGGGTCGTAAAATAAATCGGCTTATCAACTGTTAAAGGGAGATGTCTCTTCTCATATCTTTTCTTATTGCCAAAGGTCATGAGTCCAAACAAAGTGTATGGTAGTTTGGTGCAAATTCATCTGTTACTTATTAATGTGACACAAAAACATTATTTGGTGCAGTATTTATTCCATGTGTTGCACTTGTAAATCACACTTTTGCTATTGTTTATTGACATTTATGCTTTGTCATGTTATGCAATTCATTGTAAAAAACAATACATTTAAACATTTCAAGCAAAAATTATTTTTCACATGCATTGATTTCTAATTCAACACTGTAACGAGCTCATGTATTGCTATCACAGGTATAAATATTGTGATCAAATTACCATTATACACAATCTATAATAGAAATGAATAATTAAAAAAAATCCTCAAATTGTATAAGCCAGAATGTAAAAGATAGTTTACAATGTAATCTAAACAGTTAATTCAGTTCTGTAGTAAACATTGCATTCACTATTGACCATGAAAAGTTTAATGAAGCATTCAGGTTGTTTATCAGTGACGTGGGTGAAAGTATGCACTGATATTAATCATTAAATGGTAGTGTCGCCTTGAAGATAGTCAATCGAGTATAATGAACTACAGGCACATTCACCAATCCTAAATGCTTTAGTTTTAGAGTGTAGTTCAATGGGTTCAATTAAACTGAAACCCCTTTGCTCTCAGTAACCAGAGAATTCAACAAGTCACCCTGTCGGTTCCATCTTCTTTCCAGTCTGATGCCATATTTTTATTTCTTTGGACCTAATGCGAAATCAAGAGGTGGGACGTGGACTGTAAAATAAGTGGGCGGGGCCGTGTTTCAGATTGGTTGACGTTACCGAGGCGCGCCCATGGGCGGGGCTTTGGGTTATCTTGAAGCGCTGTACACTAGGACTGGTAGTAGTAGGTCGCCCTCGACGCTCGCGGGTGGAAGGCTGGAGTGGATCATCTCAAGTTTTCCTTACAAAGGAAAAAACAAATCACACTTTCCTCGCGCCTTTGGATGCACGCTACGCCCGTTGGTCTGGATATTTTTTTCCCCCACCTACCTGAATTTGAGTTCTTTTTAATTTACTTTAAAACCACATTAAGAATAATGGGATCCCAGGCATCAAAGGGAGGAGTGGCTGTGGAGGGGAAAGCCGCCGATGCTGACCCGGCTGCCGTCAAGACTAACGGACAGGTAATTCATCTCCATCTGCGACACACCCACATCTGACCAACAAGTGCTTCTGCGAGAGTTGCTAAACCACCGTAAGCGATTTAACCATCGCTCTGAGTGCGATGAAAAAGAGAGAAGGCGGTGATTTGTAGTGAAAAAGAAGGAAATATTAGTTTGCCATTCATGCATGGTCTTATTTATTATTTCATGTCTCGTGGCACGCGGGAAAACCGAACGATTTCATTACGCAAATGACATTAGGCTGATCAGACACGGGTTTCTGTCTCGCGCTGAAAAACGGATGCTTTTTTTCCTACGTTCACGATTTATTTTTGTCTTTCAAGTCCGTTTCTAGCGCTTGGAGACGGTCGGTGTTGTTGCCATGCGATCTCCATTTAATGCCCGTGTAGGAGGATGCTGCACGTATTCATGCATGGGTTAACAGCAGGGGGTTGCGATCAATTTGGAAAATTTGGTTGTAATTGGTATTTGGGAATATAGTATATTGCTTTTAAATCATTTTCCTTTTTATTCTATTTATTATAGTATTTAATATATTCAACTGGATACATTTTTCATGTGTTTTTGTTTAGTTTATTATTTATTTATGTTTTTATTTATAATTCTTAACATTCTAAATATTTTATTTCGTGATATTATATCGGATTGTGCTTTTTTTGTGAATCTCGTGGAATCTTCATTTGCAGACGCTCGGGCTTTAAAGTGTAAACACTCAGGCTAGAGTCCACATTTGGTCAAGGTTTTTCGGATTTATGTGACTAAAACCTATTCTTATCAATGAGTGTACTTATATTTTAAGTCACTTTTTTTAATTCGACGTTTGTAGTTATCCCATCGTCGATGAGTAAATAGTGAATGAAGCTCAATGGAATTCGCTCGATCTCGGTCTTTTGTTCCAGAGCTGCCGTCTGGGTTGGCATTGTGTGAGTTGCGTGCGGCTCTATCGCCCTCGCTCGGCGGTGTGCGCTACTGCAAGGCGTCACCTCGAAGACATGCATTATTTACGTGACGAGTCACGGATGTGTCCGTCGACGATTCAAGGAATGCCCTGCTACATATATAGTAGACCCGTAGTAAATATTCATCCATATTGGTTTGTGCTGCATTATTAAACTGACAATTTAATTTTCCTTTCTCAGGAGAACGGCCACGTTAAGACCAATGGTGACGTCTCTGCCAAGGCAGAGGGAGATGCCGCCACCACCAACGGTTCTGCGGAGGCAGCCAAGGAATCTGAGGCTGGAGCTGGCGACGCCATCGAGCCTGCACCTGCCGCCGAGGGAGAGGCTGCCAAACCTGAGGGCGAGGCCACCAAGGAGACCCCCAAAAAGAAGAAGAAGAAGTTCTCCCTGAAAAACTCCTTCAAATTCAAGGGCATCTCGCTGAAGAAGAACAAGAAGAGCGCCGAGGTGAAGGAAGAGGCTGTCACTGATGCCGCTCCGGCCGCCGAAGAGAAGCCCGAGGAGAACGGGGCGGCCTCTGAGGAGAAGAAGGAGGAGGAGGCCAAGGCTGAGGAGACACCCGCCCCTGCCGAGACCCCCAAGGCCGAGGAACCTGCTGCCAAGGCTGAGGAACCTGCTGCCCCGAAGGAAGAGGCTGCTGCACCTGCTGCAGAGCCCACAAAACCAACAGAGGAGATCAGCTCAACACCTGCACCATCCGAACAGAAGGAGTGATTGTACTTCACAAAGGACTTTGTGAACTGTTTTTCCAAGAAAAAATATATATTTATATATATGTGTATATGTATACATATGTATATATACATGGATATATGTATATGTATATATACACATGTATGTGAAAAAAGACTCCTCGTGCCACTTTCTTCAAGATTAACAACAAATGACAGACTAGATTCACTAGTTCACTTCCCTGATAATGGCTCAAAGATCTGGAATTCTGAGCGAAGGCCGAAACCTCTTGGAAGCGGGATGTCAACGCAAGAGTGAGTTGAGGATGGGATCAAGGAGCATCTTTCAAGCCCACCACCGAATAGATGCGACTATACCAATGAATTGTGCAAGATGAACATCACCACATATAATGACTGTTAAAAAAAAAAGGAAATCGAAAAAGACTTGCCAACTTTCTACATTCCTATATTTTAACCCAAATTTAAGTATTTTGTGGTGTATAGAGAACCATTTTAAATATCCAGAAGGCTTTGTCTCGTTTGTTTGAATCGCATTTTAATTTTCATCTTGGCTTTAAAAAAAACAAAAAACAAAACAAAAACACATTTGAGCTTGCTATGTTCACATTTGAAGTTTTAAAAGAAGCAGAGTTGTTATGTGTTAAATGTGAGCCTTGATCTGCTTTTTGGTCTCTGTAAATACATTTGACCAATTTTGTTCTTTATTTTGCTAATGTTTAAAGATGTTACTGGTTTTATTGTAAAGTTGATAATGGTAAATAAATGTTGGTTACCTATAGATGCTCACTTTGTGTTTGTCCTTCTTCACAGTGGCTGTTTTCCAAGGTAAAGCCCCCCAGAATTCAATTCAAGTTTATTTGTATAGCACTTTTCACGATACACGATGTAATCAAACAGACGATGAACACTTAACGGCAATTATTATATGTTGCAATCAAACTTATAGCAAAATGTGGTAGTTCTGTATGTTGTTTCAGGGTTGACATCATCTGAGGTCCTCCGAGGGGTTGGCATCATCTCTTCTCAGGTGTTCTGGATCCAGACTGAAGCTTGTGTAAATCCTAGTTACCACGGGATTTACATTTCTCTGCAAAAACAGAGAAACAAATAGAGACATAATTAGCATAGCTGCTGATCTAACCAAGCAAAATTGTTTGTTTAACCCAAGCTAAAGAATAATAATGTGCATTTGATCAGATATAACTGCAGTACAAGATTAAGAGATGCATTATTTGAATGCTTGGCCAAAGAGATGTGTCTTTAATCTAGATTTAAACAGAGAGAGTGTGTCTGAACCCCGAACGTTATCAGGAAGGCTATTCCCGCCACGACCAGTCTGACGGGGCTCATGCTTATAACAGTAGCTTGGTGGAGTAGACTCATTTAGACCAATATAATATGGCGATGGAATGCAGCGAATGCAGCTCGAACGTGTCCTCACCTGCACTCAAAGGTAGACACACGTCCACCATTAAAGCAAGTAACACTGAGTAAAACAATGGTAATGTGTGTGAATAGAGTATTAGCAATGTAAGCGAGATTAGCGGCAACCAAATTTCGTATTTATTCATATGTTTAGAACATATTAATGTTTTTGCACATGTCACTCATAGGCCACTTTACCTACATTTAGACATGTAAAATGAATCCACTTGGGAAAAAAGAAAACATCCTATTCATACTTTGCGACATATAGATACATTGCAACAAGCCACACTGAAACCTAATCAGTAATGTGGCAGTGTTTACATACAGTAATCAATTAAATTTACGTCACTTCAAATAAAAATACCTTAATATAAGACTGGGGTACCAAAGGAAAAGCCCATTTCCCTTCAGAAATGACCAAAACTCACAGTTTAGTAGACTAGTAAAAATACCTAATTAAATAATCAATAGTCTCTTTCTATTTTATTACATGCTTATGCTTCACATTTCATTCATGGTTCATTGAGGCTCAGACGATTTTGCTTGATGATTTTGCTTGTTTATTAATGATGTTCAAATCAGTTGAATGAATTAAATTGCATTTTTCTTACAAAATAATTGACTTGTGAAGAATTTTAAGGAAGGTATCCCACATGAAAACATACTATAGTAATTTATAGTAAATACTATAGTGTTTTTGAACCATGCTATAGTAAAGTACAGGTGCATCTCAATAAATTAGAATGTCATGGAAAAGTTATTCAGTAATTCAACTCAAATTGTGAAACTCGTGTATTAAATAGATTCAGTGCACACAGACTGAAGTAGTTTAAGTCTTTGGTTCTTTTAATTGTGATGATTTTGGCTCACATTTAACAAAAACCCACCAATTCACTATCTCAACAAATTAGAATACTTCATAAGACCAATAAAAAAAGCATTTTTAGTGAATTGTTGGCCTTCTGGAAAGTATGTTCATTTACTGTACATGTACTCAATACTTGGTAGGGGCTCCTTTTGCTTTAATTACTTCCTCAATTCGGCGTGGCATGGAGGTGATCAGTTTGTGGCACTGCTGAGGTGGTATGGAAGCCCAGGTTTCTTTGACAGTGGCCTTCAGCTCATCTGCATTTTTTGGTCTCTTGTTTCTCATTTTCCTCTTGACAATACCCCATAGATTCTCTATGGGGTTCAGGTCTGGTGAGT
>NW_015542351.1:1227459-1229943 GCF_001515605.1 Sinocyclocheilus anshuiensis
ATTTCATAGAAATAACAGCTGCAACATACTTTGCATGTGTGCATATAGCTATTCTTATGCACACATGCAAAGTATGTTGCAGCTGTTATTTCTATGAAATTATGTTGTCTTTGCTATTCTGTTACTAATAAAATAGTTTTTTCACTGCATATCCTATTTTGGCACAATCCCTAAATTGAACTTGAGTAGTTTTACTAAGGGCACCCATCTCACATGAAATTGAACTATGTCAAACATATTCTACCTGCCTTCCTGATATAAATTACTATGAATTTGATATGGTAATTAATACTGAGACACTAATTTGGGCAAAAAGCACTAATGACTTGTTTAAGACTTCAATCTTAAAGCTGAGGACTTGCAACTCGACTTGGACTTGCCTGTCTTGACTCGGGACTTGACTCGAGACTTCAATGCAAAGACTCGAGACTTACTTGTGACTTGCAAAACAATGACTTGGTCCCACCTCTGGTTAACACTACAGTATGCTGTAGCATTCATTAAAAAGTGTTGTATAATATATACAGTATAATACACTTTACTATAGTAAGGCTCATAAACACTACAGTATTTACTCTAAATTACTATAGTATTTTTTTCATGTGGGTATCTAGGCATCTGATAGACCGATTCATTTACGAAAATAGACGTGTAAATTAATTAGTTAATTGCTTACTGTGCAGTTTTTTTCTTACACGTTCTTGAATTGATAACCATTACATTTAACGTAAAAAAAAAAGTATTATAGTTTTCTTTTTTTCCCCCGTCTGTGTCTGGATGGTAATGGCAACAGATTTATCGCTGGGGATTGAGGGATCAAATATAAACATATGGCGCCATCATGTGTTAAATTGAAGTACTATAGCCACACTTGCAACATTTTCTAGTTTCACATGAGCAGCACAAGTGCAAATGTTTAGACATTTTTAATGCACATAGTCTTGGGTTTCTGTGTGTTTTATTGCATCTCTATTCTGACAAACACTTCTGTCATATGTGTGTTGAGGTAACATTGCTGAACGTTTAACCCTCTCCTTACTTTTTGGCTCTTTATTCCTCTACTCTGTTAACGAGGTCTATGCATCATCTGGCTGAATTCACTCTAAAATAATTGAATTATATAAATGGAAAAATATATCTGATAGTGTACTGATTTATCTATGTTCAAATTCTAAAAAAAAAACAACTCTTAGTGTTGCTTTTAATATGATTAATGTTGTATGATGTTGTATGGTTTTATTATATTACTTTTGTTATTTTTATGTGTTTGTTATTCTGATTGTTTATTCATCTCTTTGTGTCTGAGTACCTTGAAAAGGGCAAAATAAATAAATTGTATTATCATTATTTAAAATTCAGTTGCTTTCAGATTATACCAAAACAATAACTCTGATAGATATGATGTATAAATATACCCGATTTATTGTTTTAGGCTAACTTTTATTCCCTCTAAAGCAGTTTACTTATTTAAACTAAAAAGCAACTTATATTCCTACTACAGAAAAAAAACTAACATTTGCATATCTAATCAAACTCTGACAAACACATTTTATTTGGATTAGCAGGCAATGAGTCATTTAACCATGTATTTCTATGTTTGGAAGGCTTTTGTCTTTTAAACACATTACATTGTACAAAATCAGTGTAATCCACACATGGATGCCAGACTCACTGCAGTAGTGTAGTAAAGTTATTTTTAGAGTTGTTTCAACCCAATGTTGGGTCAAATATGGACTAACCCAACTGTTGGGTTAAATTTTGGTTACATTTTTAAATTAACTTTTTAACCCAACAGTTGGGTTAGTCCATATTTGACCCAACATTGGGTTGAAACAACCCAGCATTTTTTAGAGTGTAGTGTATTCTGCTTCAAAACATTTACACAAATACACTTTTGTGATAACTTTTAGACTGTTTATAACAGGTTTGATCTGTTACCAAACATGGATGGCATTTGTAATGTAGTTTGTATAAAAATAAACCATATAAATACAATCCATGCTTCTGAATTTTGGGACAAAAGCACCATTCAGTCAATTAGATTGTATTAGGCAAGGCAAGGCAAGGCAAGTTTATTTATATAGCACATTTCATACACAATGGTAATTCAAAGTGCTTTACATAAAAGAAAAGAAAATAATAATTAAAAAAAAATCACAACAATAAAACAAGGAATTAAAAAACTTTGAAAATGATTTAAAAATTGATTTAAGAGAATAGAAAAGAATAGAAAGAATAAAAAACGATTATACATTACATATAGTGCAATCAGTGTGGACATCGCACAGTGCTCATTCAATAAATGCACAGCTAAACAGATGAGTTTTGAGTCTGCATTTAAATGTGACTAATGTTTTAGCACATCTGATCTCTTCTGGAAGCTGATTCCAACTGCGGGCGGCATAATAACTAAAAGCAGACTCCCCTTGTTTTGTGTGAACCCTTGGTATTTCTAACTGACTCGATCCTAATGATCTGAGTGGT
>NW_015542351.1:1230769-1236665 GCF_001515605.1 Sinocyclocheilus anshuiensis
ACTTGATTTTTAGTTGTTTGACCCCTAGAGTCAAGGTATGCATTCACCTTGAGAACTTCATCTTTGTTTCCAAATGCAATGACTTCAGTTTTTTCCTTGTTTAACTGAAGAAAGTTCTGGCACATCCAACTGTTAATTTCATCAATGCATTGGCAGAGGGAGTCAATGGGGCTGTAGTCATTTGGCGATAAGGCTAAGTAAATCTGGGTATCATCAGCATAGCTGTGATAGGCAATTTGGTTCTTTCTCATTATTTGACTTAGTGGGAGCATATACAGGCTAAACAAGAGTGGTGCAATAATTGAGCCTTGTGGGACTCCGCATGTCATGGACGTCCACTTAGACTTATGCTCTCCTATACTCACATAATAACCTCTCCCTTCTAAGTATGACCTGAACTATTTGATTACCACCCCAGAAAGCCCGACCCAGTTTTCCAGTCTCTTTAGAAGTATGTTATGATCGACAGTGTCAAACGCAGCGCTGAGATCTTTTTTTTAGATGAATAATTATGCAAGTTACTAAAATGATGAATAGCTATGAAACACTATGTCATCAACATATCCATTGACCTTCACTAATTATTAAGTCTTGAAAAAATATTTCAAACCTATTTTTCAAACCTAGTTAGCTAAACAAATAAAATATTTTATATTTTTAGTGTTCAAGTGGTTTATATTGATTGTTTTAATTTAGTGTAGAAAGTTTGTGTGTGTGTGTGTGTGTGTGTGTGTGTGTGTGTGCAATATAATTAAGTATAAAATGTAAGCTTTTCATCAAATCATGAGGCCCTGCAATTGCTTCACAAACCCCAGTTTGGAAAATCCTAGTGTAATGTAATGTTTAATGAATATTATGTTGTTGCTAACAAATAATATATCTTCTTTCTCTTCATGTTGTATCAATCCCATTCAAATATATGTGATAAATGAGGTCAAAAGTCATCTAAAAGTAATCAAAAAGTATTCAGAATACATTACCTTAAATGTCTTATCTAATATATTACGTTACTAACTACAATTTTCATCATGTAATTTGAAATTAGGTTTGGACTACAATTTGTAATCTACCATTGCTGGGTAGTAACTGATTAAATGTAATCTGGATAATGTAGTCAGATTCCAAAAATGTACTTGTAATTAGATTATTTTACTTTTTAAAATGCCAACCAGATTATAGTTACATTTTATGGATTTCATAATTACAAATTATTCACACAACGGCAATTCTTCTTTTTCTCTTTTAAATTTTCCTTCTAAAAAATTCAACTGTGTCATAGCCTGTCATTTAGCTTTGAATATTCACAATATAGAATGCCCATGTAAATGTAGTTTACTGTAAATTAATTTGCAATCCATGCTTTCTGAACTTAAATACAAAATCACCTTCCAGTCAGTTATACCGTGTATGAGACGAATAATTACGCAAGTTACTAAACACTGCTGATGTATAGGTAACTGACAAAAATATTTGAAACCTGGAAGACTTTGACCACGTCATTGCTATTTTTATGTTTATTAATGTTTGCTCATGTGACACAGGGATTCCCAAACAGTTAAACACCCTTTTGAACCCCTTTGAGATTTAAAGTTAATATTTCAATGATTTAACATATTTGCATATTCGCAATTCTCTGATGTTGGTTAATGGTCACATTGACATGCAGGTAAAATAAATAAATAAATTAATTAATTAATTCAATTCAATTCACATTTATTGGTATAGCGCTTTTCATGATACAAATAAACAAATAAATATTTAGTAAAAGCTTATCAGTGGTGACTATCTCAAGTTGATGTCCATATGGCAGAACTATACAGTAAAAATCATGCAGTTAGTTAATGACATGTATTCAAATAAACGGTGAACACTGTTAACAGCAAATGTATGTTGGTTCAGGGTTGGTGTCATCTGAGGTCCTCTGAGGGGGTTGCATCATCTCTTCTCAGGTGTTCGGTCATCTCAGGTCTAAATAAATAAATAAATAAATAAAAGTGTAACAATTAAATTTAATTTTTCATTGTTATTAATTAATTAGGATCTTTTCATCAAACCATAAAACCCCTGCTGTTATTTTATTTACCCCAGGTTGGGAAACCCTGGAGTAATGTAATGTTTAATGCATTTCATGTTGTTGATAGCAGAGAATATTATATATATTCTTTCTCTGTTTTATAACAATAATCCTATTCAAATCTATAAACAAGTGAGGTCAAAAGTAATATAGCCTAAAGTAATCCAAAAGTAGGCCTAAAATGAGTATAGATTACATTACTGACTATAGTTTTCATCATGTAATCAGTAACCAAGTACAGAGCACTGCTGGGAGATCATTTCTATCAGTTATTATCACTGTTGAGAAAAAAAAAGGCTTTGAGTAGGCTACTTACATTCTTAATTTCTGTTTATGAGTTAATAAAAATCATAAGTAAACTATCAAAAGTATTTGTTTTTTCGTGATTGTTTTATTTTCGGTCTATATGTATATTGGCGGACGTTTAAACTGCTGTGAAGTAAATAGAACTAAACCTAAATACTCGATTAAGACAGCAAGAGAAATGATTGGCGGAGACACGCAGTAGCAACGCCCTCTTTGATGAAGTCTGAACTGTGATTGGCTCAAAGCTCCCCGAGACAAGTTGCTATTGAAGTTCCTCAGTGTGCAGATTGCAGAAAGCCCGGTAGGCGCAGGCTGTAATTGGAGGGTAAAATGGCGCTGAGTTCTCAAGGAACAAAGAAGAAAGTTTGCTATTATTATGACGGTAAGAATGGCATTTTTACCGGCGTTATATCGAGCTGTTATTGTCAGAGAAATGAAACGCAGGGTCTGCTTCGGATAAATTCCGCATAACGCTTAAGTTCCTGAGTGCAGCCTAATTGTTAGCCGGGTTTAGCCGCACGCGCTAATGCTAGTGTTAGCTTAGCTGCTCTTCATCCTGTTGTTCTTCTTATTCACTGTTAGCATCAAGACCACAGCATGGAGTTAACACCAGCACAATTCACACACTTTTTTTTTTGCAAGTGCAGTATATCTGCGTACACTTTACCACGAGTATTCTTTATCTCCCGCATGTAGCGTCGATAAAATTAGCTTCACATTATGGACCGTAAGAGTTGGGATGAATTGAGCTCGCCGCTTTTATTTATGTCTTCAGTGCTAGCAGCAGTTTCACTTCGAGCGTGTCTGAATGATGCTCTACTTTATATCGCGGGTTGTTTCTGTCTTTTCCCCCTGCTTCTTGCTCTCATCTGCCCTTATAATCACGAATGAACAGCATGTCGTGGTTTACGGTATTTTAATGATCAATTTGAACCATGCAGCTGGCTTTGTGTTTAGTTCAAGGCCTGTTGCAATGGTCCATAAACTCAGCAATAATTCAGATTTTTTTTAGTTTCACAAAGTTGTTATAATTCATCTTGAAGTGTCTAATAATATTTTGTATAATTTTTATTTTTGTTAATAAATATTTTTGTATTTATTTATTAATATTATTTTTTCCTCCTTTCCCAGGGGATGTTGGGAATTACTACTATGGCCAGGGTCATCCCATGAAACCCCACAGAATCCGCATGACCCACAACCTCCTGCTCAACTATGGGCTGTATAGGAAAATGGAAATTTATGTAAGCGAAATTAATCATTATTTTTTATATTTTATGTATTTAGCTAAGCCGATTTCTTCACTTGTTTGCATGTTTAGCGGCCTCATAAAGCCAATGCTGAAGAAATGACCAAGTATCACAGTGACGATTACATCAAGTTCCTCTTTTCCATCCGCCCAGACAACATGTCTGAGTACAGCAAGCAGATGCAGAGATGTAAGTTGACGATTTTTTTTTCCTTTGCTCAAGATGTTCAAATATGAGGTCTTAAAAAAGAGTGCAGTAAAATTGAACTGTGATGCAAGTTGCTTTACTTTGGATTTGTTTCCGTGTCTTGAATGTACAGTGAACATGTTTTATTGTCTCTGCAGTTAACGTAGGGGAGGATTGTCCTGTCTTTGACGGCTTATTTGAGTTCTGTCAGCTCTCAACAGGTGGATCTGTTGGTAAGTGTATTTTAGTGTATTTAATAAAGTTTACAGAATCTTCTTACGGTTTGGTACAGTTTTTTTTTTTTTTCTAACTATGTCCTCATAATTTTCAGCTGGGGCTGTGAAACTCAACAAACAGCAGACAGACATTGCCATTAACTGGGCAGGAGGCCTTCATCATGCCAAGAAATCTGAGGCGTCTGGATTCTGCTATGTCAACGACATCGTACTCGCCATTCTGGAGCTGCTCAAGTATGCCCTTTAACTAAAAAAAAACACTACAGATAAAAATACTTTTATTAATTTGTTGTTATTTATACACACACTACCAGTCAAAAGTTTGGGATAATTAAGATTTTTTTTATGTTTTTGAAATAAGTCTCTTATGCTCACCAGTGCTACATTTATTTGATCAAAAATACAGTAAAACCGGAATGTGTTAATGTAATTTATTCTTTGATGCAAAGTTTATTTTTGTGAAAAACTTTTTTTTTTCTAATGGTAGTGTATCATGGTTTCCACAAAATATTAAGCAGCAAAAGCGTTTTTCAACATTAATAGGAAGTGTTTCATTATAAAAACCATTACAACATTGTAATTATTCAAGCTTTTTACCGGGAATGTCTATTTCATAAAATCTATCAATGAGTTCTTAAAGAAACATTTGTGATTACTTAAAAAAACCCCACACACTTTGACATTTTAACCGAAGGCCTCATAAATCTTTTTAGGTACCATCAAAGAGTGCTTTACATCGACATTGACATTCATCACGGGGATGGAGTTGAGGAAGCTTTCTACACAACAGACCGTGTCATGACTGTGTCCTTCCACAAGTATGGAGAGTATTTCCCTGGTACTGGAGACCTCAGAGTAAGTATTTCAAGTTAAATAAATACTTTCTGGTTAAAAAGGAGCTTGAAGCTTAGTTTTGTTTGTTTGTTTTTTTTTGCAGGATATTGGTGCAGGGAAGGGAAAATACTATGCAGTGAATTACCCACTGAGAGATGGTATAGATGATGAGTCCTATGAAGCCATATTCAAACCTGTAAGTCTGTAAACTTGCCCAAGTGTAAAAATAGTCAAAACGTGTTTGTCTTAAATTGCAGTGAAATTTGAGTCTTGAAAATCTCCTGTTTCTGAATGTCCTGCAGATCATGGCCAAAGTGATGGAGATGTACCAGCCCAGTGCTGTGGTGCTCCAGTGTGGCGCTGACTCTCTGTCTGGAGATAGATTGGGCTGCTTTAACCTCACCATCAAAGGTATCAAACATAATCAAACCACACAAGCATCTCTTAAGTGAATGGTATTTGTGTCTAACCAAATCCTTGTGTGTCCCTCAGGTCATGCTAAGTGTGTGGAGTACATGAAGAGCTTTAACCTGCCCCTGCTCATGCTGGGAGGTGGAGGCTACACCATCAGGAACGTGGCCCGCTGCTGGACCTATGAGACGGCTGTAGCGCTGGACAGCACTATTCCCAACGGTGAGACACTCTGATTTTGTTCGATTATCACATGTTTTGTTCTCTCCATGGTGAACACCATTTAACTTGTTGTTTTGTTCCATCAGAGCTCCCGTACAATGACTACTTTGAGTATTTTGGACCTGATTTCAAGCTTCACATTAGCCCCTCCAACATGACCAATCAGAATACAAATGACTATCTAGAAAAGATCAAGTAAGTGGGATGAAGGGCCACACATGTTTCATTCAAAATAACTTGAATCATCAATGGAAGTATGATGGCACATGTTTTTAAAGGGGTCATATGATGCTTTTTTAAAGATCATTATTTTGTGTATTTGGTGTAACAGAATATGTTGACATGCTTTAATGTTCAAAAAACACATTATTTTTCAA
>NW_015542351.1:1237261-1250860 GCF_001515605.1 Sinocyclocheilus anshuiensis
TCTCGCTCTCCCGCGCTCTCTCTCTCGCGCTCTCTCTCTCGCGCGCTCTCTCTCGCGCGCTCTCTCTCGCGCGCTCTCTCTCTCGCGCGCTCTCTCTCTCTCGCGCTCTCTCTCGCGCTCGCTCTCTCTCTCTCTCGCTCTCTCTCTCGCTCTCGCGCTCTCTCTCTCTCTCACTCGCTCGCGCTCTCTCTCTCGCTCTCTCTCGCTCTATCTATGCACAATCAGCTTGTAACACTCCAAAGAGAAAGGAAAACTTGAAATTGCATCATATGACCCCTTTAAACCATGTATGAATGTAGATTGGAGTGGGTTTGTAAATATTGGATTTGGTGGGATTTTGTTTTGCTCGCATTACAAAAAAAACAACCAATTTTACTCTGAAATGCTAATTTTAACATGTAAAAAGTTAGTTTTGTACCTCTGCAGGGTGTACATTGAAATGGTTTGATATTTCTCTCCTCTTAAGTATTTTGTATCGGTCTCCTCTCTCTTTTTTTCGATACAGACAGCGTCTGTTTGAGAATCTGCGGATGTTGCCTCATGCCCCAGGGGTTCAGATGCAGGCGATCCCAGAGGATGCTGTTCAGGAAGACAGCGGAGATGAGGACGACGACCCTGACAAACGCATCTCCAGTGAGTGCCACCTTTATTCACTTGTTGGCAGCTTTTTCTTTAATTGCATACTCCCAAACATTGAAACACCTTGACTTGTCATTGTGGACCCTTTTAATGCTTACTGATACTGACACAAATAAGTTTAGTTTGAGATCTGAGTTCTGCAGAGCATGAATGTTTGTTGTTTTTCTCATCTATAGTCCGTGCCCATGACAAGCGGATAGCCTGCGATGAGGAGTTCTCAGACTCCGAGGACGAAGGACAGGGCGGCCGGAGAAATGCAGCTAATTACAAAAAGCCTAAGCGAGTGAAGACTGAAGAAGAGAAGGATGGAGAAGAGAAGAAAGGTGAGCCAACAGGTACAGCCAGTTTCTTCCACTTCAGTAAGAACAACGGTTAAACTTCTGTGAGAATGCATTGGGCTGATTGTGTTCACAGATTGTATAAAAGCACAGTATTATAGTTAAGAGAAGTGAGATTGACACATTGTCCCTCTCATTTGATACCAGATGTTAAAGAAGAAGAGAAAGCTTCAGAAGAAAAAATGGACACAAAGGGGTAAGTTATCTGTCACATCATGGATTATGAAATATGTGCTCAGGTTTTCTGGCTGTATAAACTGCACTCTAAATGGCAGGTGTTTCTTTATTAATTTTTTAAAAATCTACTCAATAGGCTTCTTTGATTTTCATAAGGGTTTTTTTTTTCAGCCTGACATCTGTTTTCTAAGTGTTTAGTTGAAATTTGAATCTTCTAAAATATTAACTTGTAAATGCAGTACCATTTAAAAGTTTTTTATTTTTTTATTTTTTTTTATTATTATTGTTTTTCATCAGTGGTGAATTAACTTGATCAAAAGTAGCAGTAAAAACTGTATAATGTTACAAAATATTTCTATTTTCAAATAAGGCCACACGAAGCCAGAGTTTTCCCTATCTGATCTTTTTTTTTTTTTCTCCTCGTCTCAAGAAATACCTGCGTCCACACGAAACCGACACAAAACGCTGTAGTATACATGCCAGACCAGTATGTGGCACTGTGATTCTGCCACAGAGATACACTAAAAACGGAGAAGACGACTTAGACTATGCGCATAAACCTTGCACGCGGTATACAAATGAACATGGAACAATACATGTATTAATCTGTTAATGTTAGTTAATAAAAAGACAATCATTCAGTGTTTGTTCATGTTTTTGTTGCTGTTACGTGAGGTAGTGGTGCCTGACTAGGGGCGAGACGTGGGCTGATGACGTCATCGTTTCAGAAAATATAGGGATTCGCTGTCCACACGAAAACGCAAGGGCGGCGTTTTCAGATTTATCCACTCTGGGACCCGGTTTCAAAAAATATCGGTTTCACTCTCCCAAAACGCCGGATCCATCTGGACGAAACGCCTATACGATGCAAAATGTATGCGTATACAGCTAAACGCGTCTCCGTGTGGACGGGGCCTAAATGCTGTTCTTTTGAATGTTCTATTCAAAGCATTCTGAAAAAAAAAATATTTCATGGTTTCCACAAAAATATTAAACAGCACAACTGCTTTTAACATTGATAAATCTTTCTTGAGCAGCAAATCAGCTCTGAAGACTGCCGTAATGATGCTGAAAAAGTTTTGCCGTCACAGGAATAAATTATTTAAAAATATATTCAAATAGATACGTCTTTGCTGTAATAATACTGTTTTTACTCTCTTTTTGATCAAATAAGTGTAGCTTAGTGAGCATGAGACTTTCAAAACGCCAAATCTCACCAACACCAATGTTTTTAACCATACTGTATATCGCAGTATTTATATTTGCTTTTTAAATAGAAAATTGCATAGAATGCAAAAAAATGCATAGAATTTATCCCTGATTTCCTTGAATGTTCATGACACTTCAACTATATGTATATTCTTTTCATTTTCATTTCAGGCCAAAAGAAGAGCTAAAAACAGTCTGAGGAAAGGACATGTGGTCCTCACGGATGCATGAACTTCTTGTCAAATTTCAAACCCACATTCACATGCTAGATGTTAGCTCTAGTCCTGAGCTAAGGACTGTAAATTATTTTGTAAAACTCGTTTTACTATTTGTAATCTAATGAAGCGGTATAAAAGTTTTTACATTTACAAGTGTGAAATGACATGTTTAGTTCTTTTTTTTTTCTTGAAACCATGTTTGTTTGCCTCCCACCTTCGATCCTTATGTTTACCGTTTACTGATGTTAGCACCTGAAACAGGACCAGAGATAGCACATATCTTTTCTCTCCCATCATGGGAAGCTCTCCCCTTGAATTTGTTTTAAATCATGGATTGACATTCTTATTTAGTTTTCTCTGCGGATGCTGTTTGTGTATGGTATCCTTTACCTCGTTTTTAAGGGTTAAATGTTTGTTTTTATTAAGATGTCTGTTTTGATGGCTCTGTATTGAACTTTCCCCTGGCTGGTGGGGCATGGCAAAGGCTTGCTGTATTGCTGTTAGATTCCAGATTCTTTTCTGTTGTGGTTACGCTAGCACGTCAGTCACGGCTGACCAGATATAGCCGTTTGGAGTTCCAGAGTTCAGTGGTTGTGAAATGTCCTTATTATAACAATGACTTTGGTAAATAAAGAAAAAAAAATTCTGACTTTTTGTGGATTTCATTCATCTTGCACAAACACAATTTCATGTTCAGATTTTCTAGCAGTAACTTTATAGTAAGTTTGTGTGATTATCAGTGGCCAAATTAGGTTGTATGTTTGCAAGTGAAACTCTTCAAACACTGGTAACACTTTACACTAAGTTTTGAGTTCGTTTACACTGGTTAGTGCAGTAGGTATAACAGCGTTTGAACTTCTACTGTACAACGTAGTTGTATTTAGTGTAGTAGCAATTAAGATGAAGAAATGCTGTTTAAAATGGTTCCCCACACGTGTGTATGTATATAAAACATCTTTTTCTAAATTTTAAATAATTTTGAAAAGTCCAAATAAGCAGATCTTTATCAGAAAGTTTAAACATTGTTTTTTTTCACACTTGTTCAATGAACTATAAACTATTCGTGCACTTGCACCTGTGGAACAGTCCTTCAGTGGCAGGCAGTTATAATGTTATGTTAAAGAGACCTTTTCTACTGACTGAAAAACAGAAGAAAAAGGTCCAGGGTTGCCATAGTCCTGCTGCAAGGAGGCATGAGGACCGCAGATGTGGCCAGAGCAAACAAACTGCAGTGTCTGTAATGTAAGATGCTTAAGACGAGTGCTACAGGGAGACAACTGATCATCCTTGCAGTGGAAAACCACATGTAACCATGTGTCCCAAAAGACGTTTTCAAGAACATGCAAGAAGAGTGAAGTAGCATCTCACTGCAAGAACTAGCAAATCGCAGCATTTTAATTTTTGGATGAAATATCCCTTTAATGCGTGTAATGAATAATATCATAACCTAGATTAATTGTAGGAAAAAAATACTTTGAAAACAAAAAAACAACTTGTATTAGTTAAACCAAGCATATCCATTTTAGTATTTCTACAGTGATGGCACCAATATGTAAAAAGACAAGCAGTAAAAAAACAGGCCACTTTATCTCAAACCCAGTTTATTCAGAATGTTCCATTCATTAAATATATATTGGATCAAATGCTTTAAATGCAATATTTGTATGAAGGTGACTGTATGAAACACAATCTCCATGTTCATCCTTGTGAAGTCGATCAGGTGTTACCGTTGTGTTCAAATGGTGATCTGTCCTGGATGTTGGGAGTGCTGACGGTCACTGGTTATTACGCCTCAAGCTCAAAATCAAAATAGTGGGGATCAAAGTAATGAATTCTGACGTAACCATCCTCTCCTCCACTGCTGTAACTGTGGGTGCAAAAGAGTGTGATGGTTAATGAAATTATGAAGGACAAATATTGAAAACAAATTTTACATGACTGATAAATCAAAGTAAATGTTCTAAGAAAATATAAATGCAGGAACTCACCTTTTCCCATCTGGGTGGAAGGCCACGCAGTTAATGGGGCCGAAGTGTCCCTTCACACGGCCAAACTCCTCTTCATAAGCTGCATGGAAAAACCTAGAAGAGCGTGGCAATTCTATTCTATTATTTTTCCTTCATATCAATGCATTTTCAAGATTTTAAATTGCCATTACTTTACCAGGCCTGCAAATGACATTTTCCACGCGTGTGTGAATCACAGTTGAACACACTAACCTGGCCTCGAATTTACCGATCCTAGTAGAGGTGGTTGTGACTTCCATGGCCTCCTGACCACCTCCCATCACCACCTGAGCAACACAGTTTGCTTGCAGTTACACAAATAACACACATTAACTGAAGTTCAGCATGGGAGACACTACAGTAGATTTCCAAGACGTACATGGTCCATGATGGGTGAGATAGCAGCGGAGTTAACAGGTCGCTCTGTCTTGAAGGTTTTGATGTGCTCGAGGCTTGTGGAGTCAAACAGCTGCACAATGAATGAAGCGGTATGTGAGTCAGACTAACCCAGCATTATTCCTGACACAGTTTACCATTCGCTTTTTCGACACAAACCTTGGCAGTACAGTCTTTGGAGGCACTGATGAGCATCGTGAGATCCACAGACGACTGGATGTCGTTGATCTGTTTGGTGTGTTCCTTTGCCGCCTTCAAAATCTCCCCTGACTGAAGAATCACACATTAGACAACCAACGTCTCTTAAATCTGTAAGATTTGTAATGTTTTTGAAGACTCTTCTAAGGCTGCATTTATTTGATCGAAAATACAGTAAAAACGGTAATGCTGTAAAACATTATTACAATTTTAAATGACTGTTTTCTTTTTTTAATATATTTTAATTTATTCCTGTGATGCAAAGCTGAATTTTCAGCATCATTACAGTCTTCAGTGTCACATGATCCTTCAGAAATCATTCTAATATGCTGATTTGCTGCTCAAGAAACATTTCTTGTTTTCATCATCATGGTTTCCCATACATTGTTGATATTGTGGCGGGCCACCACAAATAAATCACTGACCAACACAAATAGATTTTCCAAAAGGCTTTGAGTTCGTTAAATAAACATGACCACTGTTTCAAAATCAAAATGTGGCACAGGTGTTTTTATATGTATCTTTTTTGAAGGGAACCGATTGTCTTCAGAAAAGTTTTGATGTCATTTTCATTTAATCTTTCCTATAATGCCTGATAAAGTAGCGTTCATCAGTCCATATGGTATACACAATATAATATTATATGATGAATAGAAAGAATACAAATGTACAGTCACTTTTGGTCAATTTAATGCATCCTTGCTGAATTAAATATATATTTATATATTTTTTATTTATTTATTTTTTTTTTTATTTTATTGACCCCAAAATTCTGATTGGTCATGTAAGAGAAACAAAAGGCACAAACCTTAGCACTGTACTGGTTAATTTCTCCATTCTCATGACCGGCAATCACAAACTCTCCCAGCGGACCCCACACAGCGCTGGTGATCTTTGACTCACTGCAGGGCACAGACTGATATGGCTGGTTGTCCTCTGTGGGAAAGAAATGCAATATTAAATACCTTTGCCAGGAAGCATCACCAATATTCCTTTAATCACCAGTGGTCAAACACTAACCGATTTGTTGGGGATCTCGCAGGTCAAAATAGTTGAGAAAGCACTGGTAGCCCATCTGCTTGTCTGTGGAAAACATTATGATGTTCCCACTGAAGTCAAAGCCACACGTCCTCACCGCCGAGCTCGTCTCCAGCAGAGCCAGCTGCTTTCCTGAGGAAGTCAACACACAAACCTCATTCAACAAGACTAAAGGTATGTGTTTGACATTTTGGAAAATGCTGCTTGTTGACTGATATTAAATATTGTCAGCAGCCATATCACCCTGCAGCCCAAGACTGGTTGCCCACTGAAGCTAAGCAGGGCTGAGCCTGGTCAGTACCTGGATAGGAGACCTCATGGAAAAACTAGGTTGCTGCTGGAAGAGGTGTTAGTGAGGCCAGCAGGGGGTGCTCACCCTGTGGTCTGTGTGGGTCCTAACGCCCCAGTGTAGTGACGGGGACACTATACGGTAAACAAGCACCGTCCTTCGGATGAGACGTTAAACCAAGGTCCTGACTTATTATTATTATATTAGGTTTTTTTTTAGTGGTTTGTGAAATAAAGCTCAACTTACAACACCGGACAAATAGAATAAAGACATGATGCTTTTCTTTGAGATAATATATATATAGAGTTGTATGGCTTTACATTTAATGTGCAGGTGTTTTTTTTTACTGTGGGGATTGTATAAAAAATAAAACAATACTGATATTTTTTTTTAAGTACTAATATTTTTAAAACAATATGCTGGTGGTGTGACTGTCTGGAGATGGTAAAAAATTAAAAGGCTTAAATTACTGAGAAAATTAAGAACAGTTCAATTATTATTATGTATTATTACAAAATTTGACAATTTTAAAATGTGACCCGTGCTGGCAAAATGAGACAGAATGTGAAGTTTTTTCATTTTCACATTCTCCATTAAAAGACCTTCAGAATGATGTATGATTTGTTGAGCTAAACCTGTTTGACGATAGTCAAGAGTCAGCAAAGTCAATTCTGAGAAAAATCGAGTTCAAGTTTTCTGAAGGTTCCAAAGCAAAATCACCTGCAACGTTGCATCTTTTGCTCCACTTCTTTTCTTAATAATAATTTCCTTTTTAATAATCACAATATAGCTATTTTTTATTTTATCTTTGTTATTATAAATAAGAACAGATGCAAAAAAACAGTAGAATATAAGAAAAAAACAAATAGTACATTACCCTTTTCATTTTACGTCTAAACAAAAGCATTCAAGAAAAACAAATAATCAAATGTAAAAATCCCTTTAGAGTGTTCATGAAAAATAAACTGATTTTTAAAACTACAAAAGCAGTTCAATCAAGAGCAGCAAGCGATTCAAAATTAGACCGTGCGCATTCTGACTCATTTTGCCAGCACAGGTCACAAATGTTTGATTGCAAAGAAGAATGGTATGCTACTGAAGTTTTATTTGAAAATACTAATATCTAAAATATATTTAACATTAAAACTAAAAAACATCAAAATGTTTAAATTCTTGACAAAATTCAAATTGTTTAAATAATCAGCACTTGCAATTTGATTTAAATTTTTAATAAACGTATCCTTTTGTTGGAATTTCTGTCATGTGTCAAGAAAGGAACAGAGAGGTATTTGAGTATTTGATATTGTACTAAATTTGCCAACCTGTCTCACAGTCCCAGAGCCTGCAGCTGTTATCAGCAGATCCCGTCAATACGTTCTTAGTGTCCCCTTTGAAACGTGTTAAGAACAACTTTTCCAAAAACAAATGACTCGTAGTAAAGAAGAGTGCAGGTGAAAAATTCACCTACACCCAAATTGATTTAGTAAACAAACAAATGAACGAGATTTAGCATTGCTCCACCAGTCCAGAAGATCTTTTAGAAAGGATACAGTCAACATCCACACACCAGACGGCACCTGTGTGTCCAGTATAAGTGCCGAGCCTTTCTCCATTGACGGAGTACCACACATTCGCAATCTATGATGACAATATACATGTGAAACATAACAACAAAACACGACTGGGATGTTTTCCTTTGTAGTGTATCACTTACTGGATCCTTGGCAACTGAGAACAAGAGATCTCCTTCTCTGTTGTATTTGATTTGGGTGATGGACCTCTCATGGCCCTGGAGGAGAATGGGTTTCTATGCGAAACATGAAGCACGAGTGCGTTAACGCTCATTTAACACACGACAAGCGATCGTGTCAGTCGCTGTAGTTACACACGATTGTATGCATTGCTGGAAGTGTTCCTGCTCTTCCTCGTATTGTCGCAATACAGCCACTGGTGTAATTTTACAATCATATGAAGGACCTAATATTTCGCCCAATTTGAAACTTAGCATCTGTTAACTAATAAAAACCAGCGGTCAACAGACTTCCGGTGTGTGTGCAATTCATTTAATAGCTCAGAAAATACATAGATCTAGGCTTACCATTATCTCCGGCTTTGTATCGACAGAATATAACCGAAATTATATTTAAACCTGCCGTAGGAAAAAAAAACAGTACGCGGTACGCGTGCTCAACTTCGCCCGGTTACCAACGGAAAAGACGGATTTCACTTCCTGTACAGACGAAAACAGGTCCCCGCTGAACAACAAACAATTCTAACGGTCCGGTCTTTAATAACAACAAAAGAACACGGTACATTTAATATCTTCAGTTTTACAACTGAGATCATAACCAACATCTCATTTTTATTAGAATGGCCGGTAAATGAAAGGTTTATTGTTTTGTTCTATTATTATGTCTCTCGAACATTGAGTGCGGTTAAATCGAGTTCAAACATTGAGCATTACTAATACAAAAATAACACACATATATACTTACTAATTTAATACGTAATTTACACAATATAAACAGTTTAATTTTTCTATTTTAAAGTTTAAAGTTTTGTTTCTCAACCATGCAGGCAAAGTTATTAGTTTACACTATCGTCATGTTTGATATATCAGTTTATCAACAATAAAAACATAAATCACATTTGAATGTTCTTAGTATTTTAATTTGCAAATAAATGTATACAGGTTGTGAGGGGAAATCAAGAAACATCTTTGGTACCTTCTTATATAATGGGAATGTCAAATTCGAATGGCCAGCAAATAAAATAAAATACTAGTTGACAAACATTTTGAAACAGAAAATCTAAACCTGTGCAGAAACCTTGACTGACTGGAATGAAATATGGAAGGATTTACATGGTCAACTGATGACTTGATGCACTTTACGCTCAACACTTTACCAACACTGAAGGGGCACAACAATAATTTGTCAAAGTATTGGAGGGAAAAAATTCAAGAGTGCTGAAATTTACTGACATCACAAAACTAAGTCACTTTGTGTGGAACGTACATTCATTTCACAGCATGTCAGTGCTTTGCTCACATGCTCAACACTGAGATGACATGAACAGAGCTAGAATTGCATAGAGTGTACTTGAATCTTCTTGTTTAATCTGATGTAACTGGGCTTTATTTATTTTTTACATTTTGAATAACACATTTAGTAAGACACAAACAACCATGTGATCAGTATCTAAAAAAAACAACTTAACAAAAAACTGTCCAAACTGAAATCACACACTGAAAGAGAATTCCTCATTGGTCATGACACCTTTCAAGAGCACATTGCTAATTAGAAGTTGTAATGGAATTGGGTTAAAGCAATGTATCTATAATGGTGGCTATATAAACTTATCAAAGAAGCTAGTGGTGCTCTAAGATGGTGTAAACTAAAAGATACACCTGACAAATTCAAGTCCTGTGCAAAAGCATAAAAAAAATCTAGGATCAGATTGCATGAACCTTAACCTCAAAAAACAATGTTAGTCTTAACTGTACGCCTACAATTCTAAACTCCGAGTAGTGAAGATGAATAACAAATCATACATTCTTTGTTTGGTGCAAACTATGATTTGTGGGATTTAAATCGAAGAAAGAGGGTGGCTGGAAAGTGTACAAGCAGATTTTACCTGATACAACAACTTAAGGCGAGAAATTAAATAAAAACACCCAAAGAAATAGTATCACCTAACTGCTGTTTCACGGCAAAGAATTTTTCACAGATTTCAGCAATCCACCTGTTAAGATTCTTTACGTTTTTATTCAGCCAAACAAGCATTTAGTGGACAAACACTGAGCATTCCGACACAGCAGCAACATCTATGCCCCTCTAAACGCAAATATGGGATTTTCTCGGGAATAGGGTGGGATAAAGCAAGCCACAAAAAAAACAAAGAATATAAACGCAGCATAGGAATCATGTTGAAGGCACAATCTTCCCTGACACAATGAAACCCCCCAGGAGCAGCCAAGTCAGTGGTTCCGTTGTGGACACAGATGCAGAAAACAACAGAGGCTGACTGCCGACGGAGGGTCGGGGGTCGGGTAGAGGCGGGAAGGATTGTGTGTGTCCTGGCCGCCCAGAGACGGCAAGACTCAATCCTGGGCTGAGCAAACCTCTCTGTGAGTCTCAGCCTCTAGTTCTGGAGCGCAGTGGCACGCCGGGCTACAAGCGGTCTGTGGAGTCTCTGGGCTGTTCTGATGGACAGGGCTGCCCTCCTCCGAGTCTGTGGCTTCTGATGGTGACCCCGTCTCTATTTCTGGCTTACTCTCAACGCCTGTGGAGACACCCTGAACCTTCTTACTCAGCTCGTTGCGTTCTATCTGTAACGCACGACAGAGCTTTTCCAGACGCTGCACCTTCACTTGCAGGCTTTCGAACTCCTTGTCTCGTAGTGTTTTCTACAGTGGACACAGAGAGAAATTACATAAAACTAAGATATTCAGCTGGTGTAACAAAGCTTTAACTGACAAATACGAGAGATCCGAGTACAATCACCTCCTCTGCCATTTCCAGCAGGGCTTTGTTACTACTTTCCCATCGTGATCTGTACATGGTGGTTTCCTTCTCCAGCTTCTTAATCTTCTTTGTCATCTGCGGCACAATACAAATACAGATTAAATCACCTTCACATACAGGCTTTAGAGATTTAGGCTTCATGTTGTGAAATATGTAACAACGGCCAAGATCTATGCATGTATACAGGCCTTGAAGTCCACATGAATCTACAACATCCAATAATTATTAAACAGTCATTTACCTTTTCCATCTCTTGTTTGAATGTTGTGAACACCTCATTGCTTTTGGAAAGTGTGTTTTGAAACTCTTCAAACTTCTCGGTGTACAATGAGAGCTGTAAAAGACAAAAAAGACATTTTAGCCTCAGATTAACTTAAGATAAACACATGAAAAGGTAACACACATTTTTCTAATTGCCGCTTGACTGTGTAAAAAACAACACTAGGGAGTTCTGGGTAGTTGGTAGATCCCACATTCAATGTAAATATACACTACTTTTCAAAAGTTTCGGGTTAGTAAAATTTCTTAAAGGGATAGTTCACCCAAAAATGAAAATTCTGTCATTAATTACTCACCCTCGTGTCGTTCCAAACCCGTAAGACCTTCGTTCATCTTCGAACACAGATTAAGATATTTCTGATGAAATCACAGAGCTTTCTGACCCTCCATAGACAGCAACGTAACTGACACGTTCAAGGCCCAGAAAGGACATCGTTAAAACAGTCCATGTGACATCAGTGGTTCAACCTTAATTTTATGAATCTACAATAGTTTTTGTGCACAAAGCAAACAAAAATAACGACTTTATTCAACAAATTCTTCTTTTCCGTGTCAGTCTCCACTGTACGTTCACGAGAGTATCAAGATGCATGTGTGTGGTGCTGCTGACGCAGGAGCCGCCGTTCTGACGTAGAACATGCATGCGCTGCACCTTGTTTACAAGCAGAAGATGCACACTGTACATAAAAGTCTTCATAAACATGTCTGAAGATTTTGACCGAGAGGATGACTTGCAATTTTTTGCTTAGCTGTACTTATCTGAACCAGAATACAGACAATGAACTAAGAGAGACGGATGTTCTACGTCAGAACGGCGGCTCCTGCGTCAGCAGCATCACACGCATGCGTCGTGATACTCTCGTGAACGTACAGCGGGGACTGATGCGAAAGAGAAGAATTTGTTGAATAAAGTCGTTATTTTTGTTTGCTTTGTGCACAAAAAGTATTCTTGTAGATTCATGAAATTAAGGTTGAACCACTGATGTCACATGGACTGTTTTAACGATGTCCTTTCTACGTTTCTGGGCCTTGAATGTGCTAGTTCCCTTGCTGTCTATGGAGGGTCAGAAAGCTCTCAGATTTTGTCAAATATATCTTAATTTGTGTTCTGAAAATGAACGAAAGTCTTACGGGTTTGGAACGACATGAGGGTGAGTAATGACAGCATTTTCATGTTTGGGTGAACTATCCCTTTAGTGTTTTTGAAAGAAGTCTATTTTGCTCACCAAGGCTGTATTAATTTTACAAAAAAATACAGTAATATGGTGAAATATTGTTACAATTTAAAAAGTACTGTTTTCTATTTTAATATATTTTAAAATGTAACTTATTCCCGTGATGCAAAGCTGAATTTTCAGCATCATTACTCCAGTCTTCATCGTCACATGATTCTTCAGAAATCAAAGTCTAATATGTTGATTTGGTGCATTAGAAGAATTTCTTATTACCAATGTTAAAAACATTTGTGCTGTTTAATATTTTTGTGTAAACTGCGATACGTTTTTTTCAGTATTCTTTGATAAATAGAAAGTTCAAAAGTTCATTTATTTTAATATTTTTGTAAAATTATTGTTGTAAAATTATTATTTTTGTAACTAATAACTGGAGCAGTCCTATAGGTGTGTGATCTATTCTATGTTCCTCACCTGCTGTTTCAGATGGACTTCCTGCTGTTTCATGAGCTCATACATCCTCTGGGACTCAGCTGCCTCTTTCAGGAGCTGAAAAAGAAAGAAATGACAAACCACATAAATCTTAATTAGTGACTGGCGGCTCTTGCCCAGAGGGCATAACCACACTAGCAGATATATAGTGCAAGTCTCACAGTACAGTTAAAGGGGTCATATGATGCGATTTCAAGTTTTCCTTTCTCTTTGGAGTGTTACAAGCTGATTGTGCATAGATAAGATCCCTGAAGTTGCAAAGACTAAAGTCTCAAAACCAAAGAGATATTCTTTATCTTTTGCGCATCGTGTGTGTGTGTGCGTGCAAGCGAGAGAGAGAGAGAGCGAGAGAGAGAGAGAGAGCGTGAGAGAGCGAGAGAGAGAGAGCGCGAGAGAGAGAGAGCGAGAGCGAGAGAGGGAGAGCGAGAGAGGGAGAGAGAGAGAGACACAGGGTCACACCACAGTGGAGTCAGCTGTCTTAACCGTGGCTTGTGTACTGCAAACACATACCAGATTCATCACTGTGTCTGTCACGCGTTTCTGTTCCCCTTTCGGGCTGTCTTTACATTTATTTTGAAAGATGAAGCTCGCGATTATGGTAAGGGGCGTTACATTTCCGACG
>NW_015542351.1:1250956-1257362 GCF_001515605.1 Sinocyclocheilus anshuiensis
TTCGGGCTTGAACTGATGGTAAAACTAATGACATTATTTACTGTCTTTACATTTATTTTGAAAGATGAAGCTCGCGATTATGGTAAGGGGCATTACATTTCCGACGAGTGCTTGCGGTGTTCGGCCAATCACAATGCACTGGGTCAGCTGGCCAATTAGAGCAGACTGCGCTTGTCGGAAGGAGGGACTTTGTAGAAAACGAAGTGTTTGAGAGAGGCGGGGCATAGAGGACCTACAATAATGTACAGTATTTGAAAAATAATGTGTTTTTTGAACATTAAAGCATGTCAACATATTCTGTTACACCAAATACACAAAATAATGATCTTTAAAAAAGCATCATATCACCCCTTTAAGGTACATTCATCTCCTCAATTAGCAAATATGTTTGTTTCTATAACTTCAGCTGACTGCATGTTTGCAGTACAGTGTTAAGGATGTAGAAACTCACAAAGTCTTTCTCCTTCTGATGCCGATCCTCCGAGCCCTTGAGCAGTGCCTGTGCCTGATGAAGCTTTGCATCTACCAGCTGTTGCTGCAGATCTTTCTGTTTGAACACCTTGTCAATATGCTAAGAGAGAAAACAACTCTCTTAGGTACAGCGGCTCCAAAACAACACAAGTCATACTTAAAAATACATGTATATCATTGCATTATACAGTATAAAATATAAAACCAAGTGTCATCTGCAAACAAATTTTGCTACAAATTATGCTCGTTTTAGTTGGTGTACACAGTAATGTTGACTAGTCACATTAACATATATATTTGAAAAGAATCCACATCCTTTGTCTTCATTTTGAACAGCACTGTAAATTCTCTATTTTTTTTTTCATTTAAAGTCTAACAAATAGTAGCATAGATGGTACTCATTTACAGACAACTTCCATTATAAGTTATTACAAATTTCTTTTCCCTTCCAGAAGTTTTCTTTTCATCCTTTATTTCCATATATCTCACCTCCTCTCTGAGCTCATACTGCTCAATAAGCTTCTTCAGTTTGTCAGCCAGCTCCATGTTCTCCTGCCTTAGGTTTGCATTTCGCTTGTTGTGCTGCTCCATCTGAGCTTGGATGTCATTCAGTGTCACCTGGAAATGTGTGGTCACTTCCTTCCTTTTCTCCTCCTCCAATCGGGCACGCTGCACACCATCCTCCTGCCAAGCACAGCAAACATTAATCCATTTATCTCATTAAGCAACATATAATGCAACAAGCCTCTGGTTATGTGAAAAGTGAAGCTGGAGCAGACTGATAAAACAATACTTTGAGCAGAAAGGGGAAACAGCTGAGGCAGAACTCTGTTCTGATCAACTCTGAAGTAAAATTTTGCATGAGGCAGGCACCACACACTTGATGGATTATGATATACCCTCTGAGCGTAAATAACTGATATCATGTTATTTGCATTCATATCAAGTTAGTGTACCTTAAGTGTGCGGTTGTGTCTTTGCAGTTCTCGACAGAGACTCTCCAGCTTGCTGCGTGCCAGGATGGCTTTGCTGTGCTCGTTTCTTAAGTGGTCCTTCTCCTGGATCAGCTGTGTCTGCTTCTTCTGCAGAGACCGCATCTGTTTCTGAGCATTACGGTTCTCCTCTAGCTGAATGAAACAAAGCAGGACAAGATCATTGTTATAATTTGTCTAAATCAAGGCTGTCATGACAGCAGAATATAGTTAGTCAATACCATATGCAATATTCAATCACTAGGGATGCATGATACTAAATTTCTGCAATGATACCGATTATTAAGAATTCAGATAGTTTAGTTTTCTTAAGGGAAAACAAATCTTGTAAATCCCAGTCAGCCAGTTTCTAGCACTACATGAAACCAGTTCTTCGTGCAATTAACTTAAAATGGGCAATTTTTCAAATTGTTTTATTTTTATCCCTGAGCTCAATTTATGTTGGTAAAGGTTTTTTTTTTTTTTTTTGCATCCAAAGAGGCAGATTTTTTTTTTCATGGCCATTTTCGACTCTCTCTCTATAAGAGTGATATTTTCTCTTTATACAACACATGATCTGAGAAGTTGACATCTTTTGATCATCATTATGTCTTACCAGCTCAGCATACTTCTTACAGAGACCACCCAGCTTCTCCTCTGGAGTGCTCAATGTGTTGAACGTCTGCATTAGAAGGGTGATCTCCTTGCCTAAAACACACAAGTAGAAAACATATTTTAAGTTAAGCATAGGGCTGGTTATTTACACAGATTTCACTATTTGATTTGATTCCGGGAATCACAAGCCCTTGATTCATTTTGATTCAGATGATGATCAGAAATGTTTCAGGTAAGAAATATGTTCAGGTAAAAAAAATCTACATTATGCAAACTACATAGTACACTACTATAACATTAATGATTAAAATTGACAAGAAAGCCCAAATTCAATTGCTATTATTTTCAGATATTATTACAACACTCAAATAAACGAGTTTAGATTTAAATTGCTAATTTAAAATTTCTGATAATTATGTTTCCTCTCCAATTCACTGTTGAAATTCATTGCTGAAATATAAACGTATATGGTCGCTGTCATAAAAACATGTTTTGGGAGGCAAGCTACAAATAATGTTTGGTAAAGCTTTAGTCACGCATCAATTGGAAACAGCAAAGAATACAAAACTGTTCTTGGAATTTAAGAATCTATATTGTTTTGTTAAAATTAATATTGAAACCGGGTAATCAATATTTTCAACCCAGCCCTAAGAATATGAAGTAAAAATGTAATAACGTATTAACAACACTAAAGCATAAACTTTTTTTTACACATTATTGGAAATTACTCCCAAAAAATAATTTAAAGTCATTGTTGTGTAAAGCATCAAACAGACATTTCAAAAAGTAGCTTCATCAAGAAATATTTTGTTTGATAAAAATTATTACACATGCTCTTTTGGACCATGAGGGTGAGTAAATGATGACAATTGTAATTTTTGGGTGGGTGAACTATACCTTTAATAATTAATTTTATTAATTGTATTATTATTACTATGGAAATATTAAATTATTTATTTAATGAAATTATATTCTAAATAATAAACTAAAATTGCCAGTAGGTGGTGGTAAATATCTTAATGATCAAGTCATCGAGTCATTTATTCATTCATTCGTTTGATTCGTTCAAATGGCTGATTCATTCAGGAGTGAAGTAAATGGTTCTTTATGAATGGTCCATTGAATAATTAGACTTGTTCGACTTGAAGCGGATCATCACCAGACCGATCGGTGTGTGACATCAAAGTATCGCGAGAGCTATAGAGAGCAGACGACTCCTTATGCTTTTGAATCGCTCTTGCGGTACTTTGTCATACACCGATCGGTCTGTGCAGCACCGCTTCAAATCCAATGTGCCAAATGATTCACCCAATTCGTTCAAAACGTGCATTAAGAAATTAAATGCCGCTGTGTGTTGCTCGGAGACAAAACAGACAACATTGTATCTAAAATATCACAATATTAACTTCTTACTTACTGAACTGTTGTATAAGATCAGAAGGCCTATCACATTTAATGTCAGATGACCCACACAGGTCTGGGACGGGGCAAGTGCATTAAATGCGTTAATATTTTTAACGCATTATTTTTCACCGTAATTAATCTAATTAACGCGTTAAATTACCAGCCCTAATATATATACACAGCAGCTCGTCAGTGAACAACGGCTCTGTGTAGTTAATGCTGCTCAATGTGAAAGCCCGCACGTGATGGAGATTTACCGCTGATTACAGAAGCGGCTTTACTGATAAGATGCGCATTAAATATCGCATGCGATTTATCGTCCAGCCCTAATACATATATATATTTATTTATTTACAATACTCCACTGTAAATGGCGGTAGAAAAGCACATTCTGAATGCCCAAATGCATTCAGATCAAGTGTGTGGTTTCACTTTGAATTGCACTGAATCACAAAGAAAGGGACTTGATATGACTTGAATATGAACTGTGCTTTTGTAAGTGATGTCATATTAATGCAGTAAAATTTAAGACACTACAGTAACACATGAATTTTAGCAAAGACAAATAACAAAAGAACACACGTCTCACCATATTCAACATATTCCCACAATTATTTCTAAATTTACAATTATCAAATCCAGCATATACTGCACTGAAAACAAACCAACTGTCTGTAACTTAACATGTTCTTTTCATAGCACTTTATTGTATGTTATTTACACTACCATTCAAAAGTTTGGAGTCAGTAAGAAATAAGTGGCTTATGCGCAATTAAAATGTGGTCACATTAGCGAATGTTTTATATAGCATATTTTATAACTTCATATTCCTCATATGCTTAAATTTTATGTAAGATTAATTTAACTTTATGCAAGAAGCATTGTTTAATTAACAAACTTTTGCAGTGGAGACTCCATCCCCTTTTGGAGTTCACGCCCCATTTTGGAGATCTCCGGGCTGCAGTTATATCTACTTGGAAAATGCAGCAAAATTTCACAAGCATAAAAAGAGGTCAACTGTCTCTTTCCAACAGCATAGAGATGTAAGAAGCACTGCTCACACATAAGTCTCTTTCAAATCAGGTTTATGTTGCTCAACAATGTGAATTAATGTGACCAACTTAAAAAATAAGCAAAAGTTGCATGGGGAACACTTGATTGTGTGGATTCTTATTGTAAAGACTGGATTTCACACACGAAAACCAGAAAAAGTAAAGAGCATTAAAAGGCATGTTCAGGCAAACACACTGACTCACCCAGTCCCTTCACTTTCTTCTTCTCCTGCAGCTTTTTCTGGTCCTTCTCCGGGAATCCATTGCCATTCAGCTTGGCCTCCTCCTGCTTGCCGTCCTTCTTCTCAGACAGCCCATTCACTTCCACACCGTCAGGCTGTCCGTTGGTCACCGCCGCGTCCTCGCCGCCAACACCACCATCCTCATGACAATAGGTGCTGAGGATGTCCTCCAGTTGTCTACTCAGTTCCTCAACCATGTCAGAATGTGCTCCAGCCTCTGCCACTGAACACAAGAAACACAGAAAATGGGTGGGAAGAAATTTGGCAATGAATAAGTCAACACACTAGGGTTTTGCGCACTCACAGCCTTCCTCTGTCTGAGAATTGTTGGTTAGTGTCCCATCCGGCTGTGTTACGGTTTCTTTAGGGCTGTTGGTCATCTCAGATGCAGTGGTGCTCTCCTCTGTATCATCTGCACTGCCATCAGCTACTGGATCCTCCATCTCCATCCTCTGCATTGCTGATCTATGAACAAATACTAAAAGGCACAACAACACACAGGTAAACGAATACAAGACGGCACACTGCATCTAAAAGCTTGAACAGTTTCGGTTTCAGATCAGTCGCACATTTACAACGAATCTGCCATGTGAGAGACTGGCAAAACAAACGAAGATAACTGGCTATATAATATCATAGCACGCTAATCACTAAACACCGACTTCAGATCACATTTAGGACATTCAATCGATTGTCAATCATAAAATGCTTCCTGCAAACATTAGTCAACAGCTTACAGACGTCCAAAACAAAGAACACGTGTTACTTTTAACTGACAGTTTATAACTGTAGATAAACTAGAAGTATAACTGAGAGCTGTAACGTTAGCTGTACAACATCTCGCTCGACTAGTTTAGCAGTCATGGCTAACCACACGCTCAGTTAAACATCTGCTTACTGACTCGACACGTCCTACCGTTTTACAGTTTCACAAAACAAACACCTTGAATGCATCTGTGCTGTCAGCTAATATCATTTAAACTAATACCAGTGTTTAGTTTGGTCCAAGAAACCACTCCTGATGTTTGTCACCACTCGAGTCTTTACCCTTCCCACTGCTGCTTCCAACTGACACAGGAAATGCCTGGGGAACAACCGAAGGTGATTGGTCGAACCTTTGCAAACTTCCGGTGTAATATTATTTTATTAATGTTATTATATTGTACTATGGCAGTGGTTTCTTCTTCTTGTTATTGTTATTATATTTTTGTTTTGTTTTTATGTTAGCTTTGAATTAATATTTCTCAAAAATATTTGCCGAATAGATGGGAAAACGAAGCTTTGAATCAATTGAACCATGAATTTAACCCATTGCTCCGCAAAATGATTCAGTTTCGAAGCGCTCGAAGCACCGCAAAATAGTTGAATCTGCTAGTCAAAACGTAAAAAAAAAATGCAAATGAAATTCCGTCTAAACACGAAATTACAAGTTTAAAGTGTTTCGTTTCGAAACCTGAAGCCTCATTTTCTGAAATCACAAGTTCCGAACCACTGATTCAGAACAAAAGATTCGAACAAAGTGTTTCGAAGCTTCATGTTTCTTAAAGGGGTCCTATTATGCTCTTTTACAAAGTCTTGATTTTGTTTTGGGGGTGTACTAGAACATGCTCTCATGCTTGGTGGTTCGAAAAACGCATTATTTTTCACATAA
>NW_015542351.1:1257596-1262199 GCF_001515605.1 Sinocyclocheilus anshuiensis
TTAATGATATTCTAATGGGCCGCTTTGTGATATCACAAAGCCCGGAAACCAACGCTGTAGTCCAAACGAGCCGTTCGTGGTAGTTCTTGAAAAGGGATTTTTTAAAAACGAAATATCTCCCTTTGGAATGGACTTGAGATTTGTAACTTTCTAGATCTTTTTTATGCCCAAACATACACACTACACACTAAAATTAAAAAAGGGAAAAAGCATAATAGGACCCCTTTAAAGCGCCGATCATCGTGGGTCAGCGTCACCGCCATATTGGTCCGGGCAGCTCTTTGTCAGAAGACTATAGTCTGGAGAAAATATGCCTGACTCCTGTGCTGCTTGGGGCTGTAAAAACCGCCGCACAATCCAAACCAGATACCGGGGAATTACTATTCACAAGTAAGACTGAACAGTTGATCCTGGTTGTATTATTACCTCACTGATAGTACTGAAGAAATGGTTCTGTTTCTGGTTTGTAACACTGGTTCTGCTCTGAATAATAATGATGTTAAAATCTTGTGCTTGCTTGGAAAAGTCATATTCACAAGTCTAAAGTTATAGCTTCTAAACCAAATTGTATTGTATGTTGCTCTGAATTTAAAAGCTTTGCTGATTTCCTGTGTAAAATAAAAAGAAAGCAGTTAAAACATACCAGATTTAAAGTCGGCATGAAATCAAAATTGACTTTATTTACTTTACTAGCGCACATCGCTAGTCTTGATGTGAACAATTAATCCGTGCAAGTTAATCAGCTGAAAAAAATTGTTTGTCTTGGTCATCTTTAATCAAAATCTGATCATTGGACAAACTGGCTTACATTCTGGGAGAAACCTCAACAAGCGCTAACCTGGCTGCAAGGTACATCAAGTCCTGCCATGATAAAAGGACCACAAGTCACAGCCAGAAGAAAACACTGTACAACACACATAAACTGACATGACAGGATCCAGTCCTTCTCCTGTCTCTTTATTAGTACTTTCATTTGACTGTATACAGATATATAGACTATATATGCTATATACTTCTACACTTATGTATATTTGTGTTAAATGTCTATTTAAATGTTTCTATGCTTTGACAATGTAAAGATACTTTTTTACAATGCCAATAAAGCTACTTGAATCTGAATCTGAATACGGCGAACATAAATGTAAAGAAACGAAGTTGGGAAATACGTCACTACACTGAAATAAATCGGCAGCAACTTCCGGTTCACGCGGACTTTAAGTTGCTGCTGACTATATTTCAGTGTAGTGACGTATTTCCATCTGAAACGGAATATTGAATAGAGGGCATGGTTTTATTTTGGTGCTCCTCCTCTCTGTCTCTCACTCATATCAACCTAACAGTTGGAGGGGTGTGTTTAAGGATATTCTGCCCAAGCCGTCAAACTGACATCATCAGAGAAGGACTGCCATTCCAGAGCAGAAGCAAATGTCAGATTTTGATTAAAGATGACCAAGACAAACAATTTTTTTTCAGCGGATTAACTTGCACGGATTAATTGTTAACATCAAGACTAGCAATGTGCGCTAGTAAAGTAAATAAAGTCAATTTTGATTTCATGCGGACTTTACATAAGATCATCGAGTCATCTGTGAACAGAGATTCCGATTGTTGTTGTACTTTAACAGTCTGTATTAACAACCGCTAACTATAAAAGCTGATACTGGATAAGAAATCTCAGGCATCAGCTCGACCCATCTCGACTTTTAAAACCCACCGCACTGTTTTGAGCAGCGCCACCAAGCCACGCAGCTGTGTACCTAAATCTTTCACTAAAACAAACTACAGAAAACGAGGATTGCGCAAAATGAAACTTTTTTTTTTTACATCAAAAAAATAAATAAAGTGAGAATGTGGTACAAGTCAGGTTAACGTGGCTCGTGAGCGTATTTCCTTTACTTTCATTTTCTTATTATTCCGGCTGATAACACAGTAACAAGGAACAGACAGATTTTTCGATGTTAATTACTTAAATTATTAGTTATCAGTAGTTTTTGTCACTATTTCTAATTAGTGTGTACTAGAGTTCTCTGCTTATGAGAGCACTTGACAATAACAGTATTAGTGAAAAGTGAAAGTGACGTGACGTGCACAAGTATGGTGACCCATACTAGGAATTAGTGCTCTGCATTTATCCCATCCAAAGTGCACACACACATGTACACACTCGGAGCAGTGGGCAGCCATTTTTTGCTGCGGCGCCCGGGGAGCAGTTGGGGGTTCGGTGCCTTGCTCAAGGGCACCTCAGTCGTGGTATTGAGGGTGGGAGAGAGCGCTGTACATTCACTCCCCCCACCTACAATCCCTGCCGGTACGAGACTCGAACCCGCAATCTTTGGGTTACGAGTCCGACTCTCTAACCATTAGGCCAAAACCTTCCCAATTAGTAGTAGATGCACTGTTGTAATGCCAGTTCCCTGTGGGCAGCTGATTTTGGAAAGACATCAAAATTGACGTAAAAAAACAGATCAAATATGCAAATCAAACATCTTTGGGTTACGAGTCCGACTCTCTAACCATTAGGCCACAACCTTCCCAATTAGTAGTAGAAGCACTGTTGTAATGCCAGTTCCCTGTGGGCAGCTGATTTTGGAAAGACATCAAAATTGACGTAAAAAAACAGATCAAATATGCAAATCAAACTGACGACAAAAACTTGATATGCCATCCCAGATAGCACACGTATGTCTGCAAGATGCCTGTTAAAGACCTCTTCATCAGGAAAGCATCTGCTGTGTACAAACATCTATAAGATGTCAGTTTTACATACATTCTAAATCCTAAACATCTTAAAGACATTTTCTAAACGTCTATTTGACATCTGATAGGAAATGTCCTATAGATGTATTGCAGATACATCTTGCAGCTGTAAATGCAGATGTCAAATAGATGTCTCCGTGATGTACCTGTGCTATCAGGGGTTCATTTGATGTAAATTGAGTGTCAAACATACTGGCCTACATATACATGAAACCAATTTCAGTGTGGGATTAACTTCCTATTTTCACCCAATTACCACAGGAAGAAACTGCTGTTCAAACTGAATTTAAAATGAAGTTACAGCATCTTGATCAAGTCTTGACTAATATATGAGGCCAAATTGATATCAAGGTGCCCACTGGTTTATTTGTTTAATGTTTGAAAATTCATACTTATAATTTTTTATAAATGGTCTACCATCTTCTACATTTTGTCTCAGGGGACACCTTTTGAACTAGCCATAAGACTTTATATGGCCTTAGGTTTCTGAATATCAAATTATAATTACAGTAAAACATTCTAAATGTAGAAAATTTACTGGATTGCTGTCTTAAAAATAAGAGTTTGATCTGATATTTTCATATTCAGTAGTAACTATAAAAAATAAAAATGAATTCAAAAAATATTTGAATTAAAAAAAAAAAACTATTACAAATAATTATAGGTAGTTTTCATGTGACATCACAGCCTTTTAGGAATGGCTAAAAAGACTACTGTTTACGTGACTAAAAACTTTGAAATTTCTAATAACTCTTCCAAAAAAAAAAAAATAAATAAAATTTTCCTAGCTGTACTGAATACTGACACCATGTAAGTTATTACTGTCTGGACCTTAGGAAGAACTTGTATGATGAACCTCTTGGAACTTAGAGTAGCTCTGGTTTATATTGTATTACAAATTGCCCAAGACCTTTCATCTATATTGGCATTTTTCTGTTAACCAACTTTTATGACAACTTGTTTCGGGTGAGTGAGTGACATTGTGAATCTGACAGTTGTTCAGATTTTTCTCACACTTAAAGGTTTCCTAAGGAGAAAGCATTAAGGAGGCAGTGGGAAATAGCTACAAGAAGGAAAGTTTTTTCCGCCGGTGACTGCTCTGTGCTGTGCAGTGAGCACTTCAGGCCACAGGACTTGGACAGGACAGGTCAGATTGTCAGGATTCGAGATGGAGCTAAACCATCTGTCTTCAATTTCCCAGCGCATCTACAAAGGGTAGGTCTACCATTAGAGTATACGTTTTTGATAGCTTGTCATATGGCTCAGTTATATATTTTATCTTCAGCTTCAGCCAATGGCAACCAGGACAACAAGAACCTCGAGGAAAGCTGAAAAGAGCCTGCCAGTGGACTGTTCTCAGCAGTTACAAGACACTAAACCTCTGCCTAATGTTGTGAGTATTTGTATGGATTATGCACCAAACAGCTATGACCGTGAGTGATGTGAAATAAACATTATAATCAGTGGCATAGCGAGTCAGCCCCGGGCCCATATGCAAAAAATTTGTACGGTCCCCCCCAAACGTTATGGGCTCCAACTCGGTTAACTTAACTTAGGCCCTATTGTTGATTTTTCTGAAGTAAATAACGTTACGTGAATCGTGACTATTCACAAGCTGTTTTATTTACGGTATAGGCTAATTATTGGAAATGATGTTTAAAGTTTTCAAGTCCATTCATTATTTGTAGCACGCAAGCCACACAATTGTCGCAGCTTTGTGCTTTGTTACTACAAAGTCTCAGCCTTCTGTCAATTTTATGATAACATACAAACAATAAACGTCTTTTTACGCTCTTTAATTTGTAGTGAGATAATTCGCCTCAGTTCAAGCTGCATATGAATCAAT
>NW_015542351.1:1262308-1262995 GCF_001515605.1 Sinocyclocheilus anshuiensis
TTTTTTTGGCGGAGTAGTCTATAGGTGGAATTTTCACATTCACTTCACGCAATATAACATGATTTTATTATCGTAATTTTGACTTCAAATATTATGGCGTTAATCTTATTTATTTAGTTATTTTTAAACGTGGCACAAAAATGCTGCCGTATAGGCTACTGAATGCAAAACACAATTTTGGCACAGCAGCCCAAAAAACAAACAAAAAAATAAATAAAAAACAAACAAAAAAAGTAAAAAATAGTGAGGGGATATTTGAATTATTTGTTAATAAACTAATGTTTTCTGAGTCAATGTTGCAAAAATGAATGAGCCTGACTAGCCTTCTCCTCATTGGACGTGCCTTTAGAGAGAAATGCATGGATTACATAATGAAAGTTTTTATTATTATTTCGTTTTAAAATAGTAATTTAAAGCATTCTATAGATATATTTATCATGTCGGTGAAGCGCTCCTGCTCAAGACCAAGACGACAGAAAGCGCATCCTGTTTGTTTTCCTTATTTTACAAAAGCACAAGGTTTTGTTGATATTGTGAGTGCACACAAATACAAGTAGACCATTTGCAGTTCCGAATGATACATACTCTTACCTTAATGAGCAAAAATGACAGCGTATTTTTAAGTTTCCACTGTTATAAAAAAAAAAATGCAAGCGATCGCACTGGCGCCTCCATGTCCTGCAAAGC
>NW_015542351.1:1263012-1287232 GCF_001515605.1 Sinocyclocheilus anshuiensis
TCTCCATGTCCTGCAGAGCGCGCTTTAGCTTCCACTCTCCGCATAAACTATTGCATTTGCGCCTAACAGCGCTCATTTATCTAGGTTAAATGTTTAAATTAATACTGTGAAATGCATGAAGTGTTTTTGTCTGTTTATTTTAGGCAAGTCTTGCTGGTTTGAGAAGGCTAAATTGATCAAACATAATGCTGAACTGAATGCCACTTGGTCGTTCCTTTAAAAAACTAAAACTTGAATTTAACAAACATAAAATGTTCCAAACATATTTCTAAATTAAGCCAAGACGCTACACCACTGATTATAATATAAACATTTTCATCCTCCTTTCTTCTAGGACCACTCCTATGCATTGCCTGCAGATCCCACTGGTCTAAAGGCCCGACTCAGTGAAGCCTTGGCTAGGGTGGAGAGTCTGGAGCGAGACATGAGGAACATGAAGAAACGAGAACAGAGGGCAAAGAACATGGGGCTTGCTCTTCTAGTCTAGAGGACCTGAATGGAAAGAACCTCATAAATGAAGAGTCGAAACACAAGCTCAGTTTCTACTCAGGGAAAATGACAATAAAATGTTGAACTGTACGGCGGATGAGTTTCATGGATGCCAAGCCTGGCCTTAAAATGATGTTAGATATGTTGATATGTATATTTGATTTGTCTATAGTTCCAGTGTGTATATATATATATATATATACAGTATAATATAGATATAGTATGTATTATAATGTATTATTGCAAAATTGTCTAATAAGAAATATTTAAAGTGTGCAGTAAATTTAGCTTGTTTTGTTCCAAAATACTGTTTTTCTGACTGCATTACTGTAATACTGTTAGCATTAAACTAAAATTCAGGAACTGTTAAATTCTGAGAAAAATAATGACATGGATCTTCAGTGTATTTGGGTTATAATTTTGTAATTTTGATAAAAGTGTATTTCAGGAAATGTGTTTTTGCAATCTGGAAAAACTGCAGTACTTTATATGTCATAACAAAGCAATGGAAAACTTTTTCATAACATGTACATTTACAACTATTTCCATATATGGAAACTATTCTATATATAACATAGATCACCCACAATAAGTGAATTGATTATATTGTTACAACGGCACCTGTCAAGGGGTGGGATATGGTAGGCAGCACGAGAACCGTTCTCAAATTTCATGTGTTGGAAGCAGGGAAAACAGGCAAGCGAAAAGATCTGACTTTGACAAATACCAAATAGTGGTGGCTAGACGACTGGGTCAGAACATCTCTAAAACACCAAGTCTTGTATTGTGTTGTTTACCTAGGGAGAGATGGCAGCAGATGCAGTATGGGAAGAAGGCAGACTGGCAGAGGCAGTGTGATGCTTTGGGCAAAGTTCTGCTGGGAAACCTTGGGTCCTGGCATCCATGTGGATATTACTTTGACACATACCACCTACCTAAAGACTGTTGCAGACCACCGTTAATAACCACAGTTAACACCATGTCATGGCAATGGTGTTCCCTGATGGCTGTGGCCTCTTTCAGCAGGATAATGCACCTGCCACACTGCCAGAAAATCTCAGGAATGGTATAAGGAACATGACAAAGTGTTCAAGGTGTTGCTTTGGCCTGCAAATCCCCCAGATCTCAATCTGATTGAGCATCTATGGGATGTGCTAGACCAATAAATTTGATCAAAGGAGGCACCACCTCGCAACTTGTAGGACTTGGAATGGGTGTCAAATCCTGCTTCTGGAGGGCCAATGTCCTGCAGAGTTTAGCTTCAACCAGCTCCAAAACACTTGCCTGGATGTTTCTACACTGTAAAAAATTTTCACCCTTCAACTTAAAAACATAAGTTTTGTGGCTGCCTTAAAATTTTAAGTTAAATCAACTTAAAAGTACAAGTCATTTCAACTCACTAATTTAAATCTTGCCTAGTGCTGAATTGTTTTATTGAAGTTCATTTGACTTTACAATATTTGCTGTTTCAACTTAAGTTCAAAAATTTTAACATGAATTTTCTAGTTATGATAATGTAAACTTTATTTTAGATCCAGATAAAAAAAATATACTACATTTGATTGAAACATTTAAATTTTATTTTTTTCTTGCAGTGCTTATAAACAGGGTTTTAATATTAAGAACAGTACACAACCTGCCTGTGCATGCTAATGTGTGAATGCCAGTATATGTATACAAGAAAAAAAAAATAATTATGTAGGGAGAAAAAAAATAAACTTTAAAGTGGTTCAAATATTGACTTATCTTAAGATATAGTTTATACTCTTCATTTGGTACAGAAATGCAAAACTCACCCTTCATCCAGTCTCAGACTCACAAGCGTGTGCCTGTAAAAAAAAACAAAAAAATTATTAAACTTAAATTTACTTGTAAACAACACGCACACAAGCAAAGACATTTCCTATATAACAGCCTCATAACCCTTTAATAACCTGAGTTGCCTAAAAAAAATATTAAGATGGAGTTGCCTAAAAACAATTATCAAGATGGATGGTGATCCTCAGTGTAATGTGCTCAGTCATAGCCTACAAAGGGAGGTAAACGGGGAATTGTTGGTTACTTGCTAATTACAGTTTAGCCCAAAGATGTAAGCTACACAACACTTTTACAGACTTTTTGTTCATGATTAAAATATGACCGATTCATACAACATAATGCGTTTGTTTGCATTTACTGTTACCTGTAATCTGTTACCAGAAAGCAATTTGCAATCGTAAAATATATGATGATGGAAATTACATTATATATAAAATATATGATGATGGCTAATAAAATAACAAATGGCACAGAAAACGAGCTTGTGAGGAACAGATGTAACGTTAGGCCTACAGTTGTTCGTCTGAAATTCCTCCGCGGTTTAGTTAGTTCGCTGTATAGTCTGTCCGTGTCTCCTTGTTTGATGTTGCACTGCGATGTCTCATGTTTCAAACATGAGTCTAATGTCTAGATTTGCTGAATTGTTTTTTTTATTGGAAAGGACTCTGATATTAAATTCATGTACAACCGGGTAATTTGACTCCTGCGCATGAATCCATGTTCAGAGATTTGGCCGGTTAGTGCCAATAAGCTACAACTTAAAATGTTAAGTTCACTGAACTAAATTGGGCTCCTTGAATTTCAGTAACATTAAACTGACTTTAAAAATCAAGTTGAATCTAGTATAACTTATAACAAAAAGTTGAAATTGCTTAAATAATATTTATGAGTTAAAGTAACTTAAAAACACAAGTTGTCATGGCTTTTTCATCATATCATTTTTTACAGTGTAGTCAGTCTGAAGACCTTTATTAGCTGGTTCAGGTGTTTAATTAGGGTTGAAGCTAAACTCTGCAGGACACCCGTGATCTAGACATGATCTGCTACTTAAGTCTCGGTGCCAGACCACATGCGCATTCATGGGTACTCCGACTGGTCTGTGGCTACGCAACCCCATGCGCATCAGAGTTTGAGGCACTGTGTGTTCTGACAACTTTTATGGTCAGCATTATGTTTTTCAGCCATTTAAGCTACAGTAGCTCTTCTGTGTGATCAGACCAGGCCTTCGCTCCCTATGTGCATTAGTGAGCCTTGGGCACCCATGACCCTGATGCCAGTTTACCGATGTTCTTCCTTGCACCACTTTATGTAACTAACCACTGCATACCAGGAATGGTATGACTGACTCAACTCAGGACCTAAATTAAGAAAGAGCATTTTTGCCACCTCATTTCAGAAGTTCATCACATGCCCTTGCATGACATTTCATAAGAAACAAGTAATATGGTATTTTTTTTTTTATTGTTGGTATATCATTAGACCATAATGCCAGTTAAAAGTAGCTTAAACACAGTAATACACCTTTTCAAAAGAGCATTTAAACAATCTCTAGCAATACATTTTGAACTAAGTGACATCTTGCTGTCTTAACGTTCATTGGTATCAGAAAAATGGCTGCAGGCTTCTTCTATGTCTAAACTAATTCAGCCAGAAGTACATCCATTATTTGAGAGCAATGCAAGGTTTTGTGTACTGTATTAATACTGACTTCAAGACTTTAAACTGACAGGTTTTCAAATGTACTCAATGTAAAAGCAGTATCATATCTCTCTTTATATCAATTACAAATTTGACTAAGGAAAATGCATTTTAAGAAACTTTAAAGCAATATTGGTCTACGTGAAGCCAAATTTCTCTGTGGAAGTAATGGCAACTTGAAAAAAAAAAAAAGTAGTATATGCTTCTTTTTTTGCAGTATATGTGTTATTAAATATGCTTCCTTCCTTCTTGCACAGCTGTATTCACCACTCCTATATTGACTTTACAGAAATACATTTACAAACCAGGAGGTGTTTTATCATTTTATTTGTATCTGGACAAAAAAAGAAAAAGAAAAAAAAACACCTCAAACATTTGTTCAGAATTGTTCATGTAAATGTTTGTGTGACATGTTCAGTTTGTGTGTCCGTCACTCATTCATAGCGTCGGTAAAGTCAAGTCAGTCACAGTATGGGCAATTGTAGGCAGAGGAGGAAAAGAAAGAAAGAAAAAATATTTAAATATAAATACATTTAAAAGGAAAGAAATGACCAAACCAGGATACAATATCCACCTGGGCATGTCTTAATATTGTGTATGAAAAGTACTTAACAAACATGTAGCATTGTAAACACAGGTGAGTCAGCATTACTAGACACAGCCATATTCATCGGCTCCAGGTTTGGAAGAGAAAAAAAGTCTCCAAATGTCAACATCTACAAGATCTAGGACGGAAGACCATAAAGACTCAATTTCACTTATTTGTGGCCTTTTGTAAATATTTTATTGTTTTCTGCACTTCTCAGAAGTTATTTTAAGGAGTAAAGAGCAGTGCAAGGACTGCAACTTTAAACTGCCAATATAACAATATAAATGTTAAATTTCTGGTTTAAATGTAGTTCATCGAGGTACACAGATCATATGACACCCAGATTTGTTTATATATATATATATAAACTTTTGGCTTCTTAACGCGAATGTCCTTAAATGAGAACAAAACATTTGTGAAAGAGGCCTGAACTGATTTGGATTTGCTGTAATTGTGCTACGGTTACTTACAGAGGGAAGTCAGACTTGAAACAACATAGTTGGGTCTACATGGTCAGCTAGTGCGCTCATAAACAGGACACAAACACACACAAAAAAAAAAGAAAAGAATTTACAGAGTTTTTCCTTCAATCGTTAGTATCCTTCTCACTTCCTCTCTGCCAATAGAACTACGTCCAAAAGGAGCACAAGCGAAGCAAACCGTACACACTGAGACACCATTTCAACATTGAATTGGCCTTGGTTTAAAGTATTAATTAAACTAGCACAATAAATTATGCATTTTTATCTTTATACCTTTGAGTTTACCAATTTGGTGTACAAACAGACCATCACATCTCTAATGAAACTGTGGCAGGCAATGTAACCTCTAATTTGTAAGATAAGAAAATAGAGCAGCAATATTTGCACAATATATGTACACATTCAAGTAAATAAAATAGGAAAAAAAAAATCAAAGACAGATTGATACGACTCAGCCTCTTGTCTTTGTTGGTCTGATTGGCACTTTTGTGAATAGGAGTGCATTTCCATTAATAGATAATTTCTTTGCTTTTATTTGATCAACATATGAACCCACCCAGTGGTCTTGTAGACCATTAGATATATTTTAATAAGCATGGTTTACTTACTTTACTAAATATGTTTGGAGAAGGAAAAGACTTCTAGATACTAGTCAACCAAACACAGGCTGCTGCTCTGTTAAGAACAAATGCTGATATGAGCGTCGCATCACTTCCTTTCACTTCACAGAGCATTCGTCAGTCAACGTCTCGCTTTGTTTTCATCGATACAGGCCCGTCTTAAATCAAAATACCCCTAGCATTCACCTAGAGAAGCACCCTTCTGTCAGTGTATTATGGAGGTAGAGGAAAAATGCTTCCATAATGACAGGAAAAGTTTACTCACAGTTTTTAAGTAAACCGAGAGGTTAATATTGAAACTTTTCATTCCCTCTGTCTGAAATCCACAGCAGTCAAACATCAAACCCAGGTGTGTTCAACTTTTAGTGCATCAACTCAAAAAGTGCCAAAAGGTGGAACAAATCAACATGAGAAAAAAAAAAAAAGATTTTTGGAGATTATGGAAGTCATTTCCCCTCGGTTTTATGCTAATCTGTTTGTGTACATGTTTATGAAGTGTATGCTGGTCTTGTATGCATGTGTGCGAGGTGTGTGCAAATAGAACATAATATCTATATATATACTTTTGCCCATATATTTCATTATTTAAATAACCATTCCTTGCCATACCGACAGCACCTGCAAAACTACAGAAACCGGAACTACTCCATCTAATGAGCGCAAGCTAATTGTTGAATGAAGATCTGGCAAGGGATACAAAATGATTGTTGATACCAACAGAACACCATGCAAAACCCCAACATGCACATACTGAGGGCTGCCCTGAACAAACCTTGAACCACCCAGAATTACTGTGCTGCAATTAATGACGAGAATAACAGAGCAGAATTAAGACTCCATCACGTGCATCACTCCGGACCTCAGATATGTGTCTGCTTCCCCCAGATCACATTTCAAAGTTAAAGCCTTTGATCAAAAGAAGAGTTATTCATAACACTGCACACCACGAACATCCTACAAGTAGATATTTCACCCCTGCCTGGTTAAGAAAAAACTAAACAAAAGGAAACTGGGCATTATCTTTACTAAATGGGCTCTTTGGGCCCCACTTTTCCAGTCATTGTCTCTTAACAGTAATGACTTTTTATGTTAGGCTACTCTTTTACTAAAATACCTGGATTATTTCAACATCACCCACCACCACCACGTCAAATAGACTACATAAACTCCACACCCAGCATGGTCTGAAATTAATACTAATACTAATACTAAGAGAACTGAAACGGCTTAAGAAATCCTTTGAAGAGTGCTTAAATCCTCATGAAACGCATCTGCAGATATTATGCTAGAGTTTTGTTTATAAAGGATGGGCATATCAAACACAACCAGGCTTGTTTAACTACCAGGATATGAATAATGAAAAAAAAAAAAAAAAAAAAGATTGGCTCTAAACATTCATTTTCAAAATTTTTCCCTTCGTTTTTTCTCTATGACACCCAGATTTGTTTATATATATATATATAAACTTTTGGCTTCTTAACGCGAATGTCCTTAAATGAGAACAAAACATTTGTGAAAGAGGCCTGAACTGATTTGGATTTGCTGTAATTGTGCTACGGTTACTTACAGAGGGAAGTCAGACTTGAAACAACATAGTTGGGTCTACATGGTCAGCTAGTGCGCTCATAAACAGGACACAAACACACACAAAAAAAAAAAGAAAAGAATTTACAGAGTTTTTCCTTCAATCGTTAGTATCCTTCTCACTTCCTCTCTGCCAATAGAACTACGTCCAAAAGGAGCACAAGCGAAGCAAACAGTACACACTGAGACACCATTTCAACATTGAATTGGCCTTGGTTTAAAGTATTAATTAAACTAGCACAATAAATTATGCATTTTTATCTTTATACCTTTGAGTTTACCAATTTGGTGTACAAACAGACCATCACATCTCTAATGAAACTGTGGCAGGCAATGTAACCTCTAATTTGTAAGATAAGAAAATAGAGCAGCAATATTTGCACAATATATGTACACATTCAAGTAAATAAAATAGGAAAAAAAAAATCAAAGACAGATTGATACGACTCAGCCTCTTGTCTTTGTTGGTCTGATTGGCACTTTTGTGAATAGGAGTGCATTTCCATTAATAGATAATTTCTTTGCTTTTATTTGATCAACATATGAACCCACCCAGTGGTCTTGTAGACCATTAGATATATTTTAATAAGCATGGTTTACTTACTTTACTAAATATGTTTGGAGAAGGAAAAGACTTCTAGATACTAGTCAACCAAACACAGGCTGCTGCTCTGTTAAGAACAAATGCTGATATGAGCGTCGCATCACTTCCTTTCACTTCACAGAGCATTCGTCAGTCAACGTCTCGCTTTGTTTTCATCGATACAGGCCCGTCTTAAATCAAAATACCCCTAGCATTCACCTAGAGAAGCACCCTTCTGTCAGTGTATTATGGAGGTAGAGGAAAAATGCTTCCATAATGACAGGAAAAGTTTACTCACAGTTTTTAAGTAAACCGAGAGGTTAATATTGAAACTTTTCATTCCCTCTGTCTGAAATCCACAGCAGTCAAACATCAAACCCAGGTGTGTTCAACTTTTAGTGCATCAACTCAAAAAGTGCCAAAAGGTGGAACAAATCAACATGAGAAAAAAAAAAAAAGATTTTTGGAGATTATGGAAGTCATTTCCCCTCGGTTTTATGCTAATCTGTTTGTGTACATGTTTATGAAGTGTATGCTGGTCTTGTATGCATGTGTGCGAGGTGTGTGCAAATAGAACATAATATCTATATATATACTTTTGCCCATATATTTCATTATTTAAATAACCATTCCTTGCCATACCGACAGCACCTGCAAAACTACAGAAACCGGAACTACTCCATCTAATGAGCGCAAGCTAATTGTTGAATGAAGATCTGGCAAGGGATACAAAATGATTGTTGATACCAACAGAACACCATGCAAAACCCCAACATGCACATACTGAGGGCTGCCCTGAACAAACCTTGAACCACCCAGAATTACTGTGCTGCAATTAATGACGAGAATAACAGAGCAGAATTAAGACTCCATCACGTGCATCACTCCGGACCTCAGATATGTGTCTGCTTCCCCCAGATCACATTTCAAAGTTAAAGCCTTTGATCAAAAGAAGAGTTATTCATAACACTGCACACCACGAACATCCTACAAGTAGATATTTCACCCCTGCCTGGTTAAGAAAAAACTAAACAAAAGGAAACTGGGCATTATCTTTACTAAATGGGCTCTTTGGGCCCCACTTTTCCAGTCATTGTCTCTTAACAGTAATGACTTTTTATGTTAGGCTACTCTTTTACTAAAATACCTGGATTATTTCAACATCACCCACCACCACCACGTCAAATAGACTACATAAACTCCACACCCAGCATGGTCTGAAATTAATACTAATACTAATACTAAGAGAACTGAAACGGCTTAAGAAATCCTTTGAAGAGTGCTTAAATCCTCATGAAACGCATCTGCAGATATTATGCTAGAGTTTTGTTTATAAAGGATGGGCATATCAAACACAACCAGGCTTGTTTAACTACCAGGATATGAATAATGAAAAAAAAAAAAAAAAAAAGGAATTCTATAAACACAAAATAATGAAAAACAAACCAGGATCAAAAGAATAAGGATGAAGACCAAGATTTTCTGATTTTAAATAAATGAGAAAATTATCTTATCTTTTCGTGAAAGGGCATTACCTCCCCATAAAAAAAAAAAAAAAAAAAAAAACTAAAATCCAGCTCTCTTGTGTGTGACAGGGCAGTGGATATGTTCCCCTGTGTGAGACACACCTCAGTGAATAAATAAATCAGTCTGTGTCACGGGTCGAAAATTTGCTTCACCCAGATATGAATGGTTGCACTCTGAGTGTTTCCGACGTATGTTTTAGTACCGGTATGGGGTGCAGGGATGGGTGTAAAGGGAAGGGGCAGCCGGGAAGTGTCTGAAGGTTGGTTATAGCTGGAAGCCATCCATGGGGGCCTCCTGCTGCGGGAAAAGAAACTGCTGCTGGTTCTCATCCACCTGTGGTGCCAGACTGGCATCCTCTTCCTCTGCTCCAAAATAGTGCTCGATGAGGTCAAAGGCTTTCTGGTAGATCTCCTGATTTTCATGACTCTGTAGGAACTCGATTTTGTCCAAACCTGGCAAGAGGAGAAAGAGAGAGAAAAACAGCGATCGTTACATAGATTTCTTTGATTGTTTTTTATTTATTTATGTTTTTTTATTCAGCAAGGATGCACTAAATTGATAAAAAAAAAAGTCCCAGTAAAGACTTGTATATTGATAAATAGAAAGCTCAAAAGATTTGTTTTTACCATACACAAAAAAAAAAATTAAAAGAAAAAAAAATAAAAAGAAAAAAAAAAAAAAATCAAGCAGCACAACGCTTTTTAACATTGTTGGAAACACTTTAGATTAGGGAACACGCTCACTATACAAGTTTTCCCTCAATAAACTCCTAATTACTGCTTATTAGGGCTGTCACATTTTTTTTCCCGAATTTCGAATATTTGTCGAATTTAAAGGGGTCATATGATGCTGCTAAAAAGAACATTATTCCGAGATGCTATGACGATGTAAGTGTTGTTGCATTATAATGTTTTTGTAAGCCTATCCAGTTGAAGCCACTAGATGCGGCACTGCTGCGTTGTTCATTAAAAATATATCGGAAAAAGAGAACATCAATGCGGAGAAGATCTTGTTCACATCAAAACTCAAACCAAGCCGTTCACACAGAACACATATTTTGCACATTTTCCTGAGGGACATCTATTACCGTTGCACTCGCATCTCGCACAAAGGAGCCGCATGTTTAGAAAGCCATACAAAATGTATGCAAGTTTAACTTTGAAAAAAACATACATTGAGACTTTATGGCAGGTTTTTTCCCCATCCCATTGCATCACGTTTTTAAATGAAAAATGCACTCTGTGTGATTGGCTTTCCGCCCTTTGTATTAAACTATGCATACATACATGATGCTGTTGTTTATAGTTGTTTAAGCAACTTAATTATAATTGGTTTATAAACATTATTTGAAACATTATGCACTTTTTTCCACAGATAGTCATGTTATCTTATGCTTTGAATAAACGTGCATTAGTAATATTTTGCTCGATGCGCCCTCTTGTGGCTTCAGGAGAGAAGCCAAAAGCTTTTCTTCACCCTAACTGAAATTATGCATTTTAAATTCGAATATAATTCGAATTTTGATAATATTTAAGTACAAAATTTTAATTTAGTTTTTCAGCCATTTTGACAGCCCTACTGCTTATTGATAGTAAGGTAGTTGCTGTAGTTGTTTAGGGATAGTAGTGTAGGGTTAAGGGATCTTAAATATGGTCATGCGGAATAAAGCATATGTTCTTTATAAGTACTAATAAACAGTCAATATACTCGTAATATGCATGCTAATAAACAACTAATTAATATAGCGTTCTCTAATTTTGGACTGCTAATTCCAAAAATAGTGCCGTTCCCCAAATCCTTTGCCATTTTTAAACATATTTTTGACACGATATCTCCGAAAAAACACATGCAATTGTAGCAATAGTTTGGTGAAAATAAATGTTACCATAGGCTTCCTCTATAAGACTGCAGTAAGGGTTGAGGCCGCTGGCGTTCTGTTTGGCCTCCTGCTCTCCCAGTCTGAGAATGTTCTCCAAACCATTCAAAGCCACCAGTACGATCTTGGAGTCCATCACAGTCAAAAGATCACAAAGAGGTTTAATGCAGCCCAAATTCACCAGATACCTACAGAAAAGAAACAGGTAAGGGAATAATAAGCAACAGCATGTGTCACCATATTCTGTCTTAATTGAATACGAAATGCAATCCAAAAAACATTGTGCTTGGAATACTGCCCTCGAAAATAAAGTCCAATAACTGATTTATTTTTTGGCACAGAATATTATGTATTCCCTCTTCTGCTGCTTTGTGTAATTCGTGGAATGAATCAATTTGTAAAACTAGCCATGCACCAGTATGACTGGGACAATATTTGTCCTTCAGTACTTAATTTCTCAGAAAATAAACAATTTAATTTCCCTCAATACAAAAAACTGAAGATGAGAGAATTTATATTTGGCAAGCCATGCCCATCAAATCACGGTGTAAAACAGAATCTGCATTTCAGATTTAGACACACAATGATACCATGAGCACGGGTCAAACATCCCAAGTTCAGCAAGTGAACAAGCTAGCAACTGGCTCCAGTTTCCTTTCTTATTCACTGATTCTAAAAAACATTTAAGCAATGTGGAACGTGGAAGGACAGGAGGAAAGCTAAATCTATTTTTATTACAGCCAAAACTATCTTTCAGTCTAAAAGTAGACCAAGAAACATCTTAAATAAATGATGAAATAAAATGCCTTGGACACAATCCAAAAGTAAAGCTTATTCATAAAACATCAATAATAATGTCAAGTCATAACACCACACTTATGTAACACTCCAGTTAAAAACATGTCTCGTACATTATAAACACAATTAGATGAGATCTTATATGGTAAGTTGTTGCTACACTTATGCCAAAGGAAGCACTCAGTAAGTACACATTATAGGCTGATACATTTAATGAAGCACTGTTTTGGCTGTGGCTAAATACCATAAGTGCATGTCTGATAAAAACTGCAGCCATTTGCTGTAAGTGTGCATAGTGATACTTTAACACTTTAAGCACACCGCTACTTTCAGACTGTGCGATCTCACTAGACGGCATGAAAACCACACTGCAATTCAAACTGGATAAACACATCACAAGTGCTCCCTGGTGACAACTCCAATATTAGCGCTTGTGCTGTGCCATGCTAATAGCCTTCTGAGAAGGCCCAACTTGGCCAGACGGGCTTAAATGGGCTCCCATACTAAACTTAAACTATCTTGAGAATTTATTTCTGAGGTCAGCTCTAACTCAATTATATCTGTATTCTCCCTCAACCAATGATGTCATGTGACTTGACTACTGTGACTCAAAAAGCAAGACATATTGACGATCAGGAGTTTGTGCACACACTGCTGCTTATTTTGACCAAGAACCACCCGCACAGACAAAAAGAGGCTGTCTGACACATACATGTAAAGAGGGTAAATATTCGAGATGCACCAGTCGACTGGCCATCAATCGTAACCAGACATTTTGAGGTTTATATGAATGCATCTCTGAAGGGAACTGACAGTCCGGAAAATTTTAGCATTTTCTTGCATCGCTTCTATTCCACAAGTGCCATCTACTGTCAGAGAGTGAATTTACATTTTCATTCAGCCCATCTGTTTTTTGTAACATAATTTCACAAAGATAAAGTCAGACTGTTCAGACACATTCGCAAAAACATCTGCTCATGCTAAATGCATGTAGCATCTTTGTTTGGATCATGATTAAAATGCAATGTTTGCCTCTAACTTCAAATTATATTTCTTTTTCTTTAAGGCCAGTTTGGTCTGTAATAGAGCAAGATGTTCTCTTTAATTTCTTTGTTGTTACTTGCTTAAAGACAGAAAGCAAAAAGCAATCTGTATCGGCCGATTAATTAAAAACAAAACAAAAAAACAAACAAACAATAGGAAATCAGGATTGGCCATGAAAAATTATGTAAATATGAATGCAAAGCCAACTGTAGGCCTACAATTGGGTCTTTGACCAATAATTCAATTCAAGTTTATTTGTATAGCACTTTCACGATAAAAATTGTTGCAAAGCAGCTTTACAGGAAATTAAGTTTCTACAATATATTTAGTAGTAGCTTATCAGTGGTGACTGTCAGTTAATGTACATATGGCAGAAATGTATGGTAAAATTCAGTTAATGATGTAATCAAACAGACGATGAACAGCAATGATTATATGTTGCAATCAAACTTGTACTTGTAAATAAGAGGGTAAACGAAGAAGAAAAAGGTAAAAGAAAAAGGAAAAACCTACTTTAAAAGACATTCTTAGATTCTTATACATTCTCATTCTTAGTTTTTCATTCAGTTTTGAAAAATGTTTATACAATTTATCAAACGTTTAAACTGAATTACTCATTTTCCGTACACACTGAAAAAAAAAATCTTTATTATTATTTTAATATTTCAAAGATAAAAGGTATTTTTTGTAATTCTCTAGGAAGTCGCACCACATGACATTTTACAGCCTGAACTACCCTGGCCTTGTCATCATAAGGTCAAATTATCTGATATTTTAGGTGAATCAATGACCTTGATACACAGTCATAAGGGTCAGCAGGGGTCCTCTCCATGATATCAGTTCCTATGTTGTTATTTGATCAGCATGTTTTGGCGTGCAGCTCGCCAAAAATGAGCGCCATGTCAATGACCTGATTCTCAAAGCGATGGTAAATGGTATGCCAGGCTTTGTGACAAGTTTGTCAGAAGTCTGAATGCTTAAGATGCTTAAAACAAGCTGTCTGTAAGCACATGCTCAGAGCTCACCTGATCTGCTCAGGTGTGCCACCTGACGTGGCATTAGTGATCGCCCACACCGCCTCCTTCCTGGTGCGGAATTCTGCTTTCTGTAGGATATCTATCAAGACTGGGAAGATGTTTGCATCTATTACGGTCTGCAGAAGATGATGATGACGGGTGAGAAAAAGAACACAGGATTAAAATCATCCTTAAATCCAAAAATAAATCCAAAGTAGACACTATAAACAGGACCACTCCTTTGAAGGTTTGAGGGCGCAGCCGTGCAACCCTGCCGCACACGATAAACAAGCTGAGCCCTGTGAGTGTGCATCTTGGTAGCAGATGTGGAGTGTGGGTCAGGATGTACCTGAATCTGCGCTCTGTTTCCCGCTGTGATGTTGGAGATAGTCCAGCAGGCCTCCTTCCTGATGGATTCCTTGGCACTACTGAGCAGGTGCAGGAGGCAGGGGAGAGCTGAGCAGTTCAACACCACCTAGGGCAGAGAGAATAGAAGCATAAGGAGACCATCCATCTCCTTTTCGAAACCAGAGATAATCATACATGAAGACGAAGAAACACATCTGCTCACATACTAACACACCTGTGTCTGAATGTCATCTCCTGTAACAATGTTTCCAACGGCCCTCAGAGCAGGAGAGGCCACCTTGTAATCGGTATGCCTGCAAGAAAAGAGGAAAGAGGTCATCAAGAACAGCAGTTCTCAAACTTTTTGACTCAAAGGTCCCCAGTTGTCCAACACAATATTTGAAGGCCACCTGATATAGACCTTAGTCAGGGTAGTGCCATATTTAATTTCTGACAGGAATGAAAACAAGGCTGTAAAGTATAGCAGTACAGTGTGAGCTTTTATTAAACAATATACTGATTATTCAGCTGATGAAACGTCTTTCTGAAAAAACTTTCCGTAGACAAAAACTCCATAAAACAGTTCTGAAAGGTGAGAGTTCTGAAAATTACATGATTTAGAACCTTTATACAGAGCGTGCCATTATAAAGACTGAAAGTCTATCCCTCACAGCCTTGTTTTCGTTAGTGTTAAAGGGGTCATGAACTAAGAAATCAAAATTCCCTTGATCTTTTGACATATGAGGTCATTGTACTATAAAAACATCCTGTAAGTTTCAGAACTCAAAACTTTCTCGTTAGTCTAAAAACAGCTTATATTGAAGCCAATCTGTCAAAACTACAGGTTGTGGAATGTGCCACTTTATGACGTAATAGTGTGGCTAAACCCCGCCTCCGCAGAAGATGATCAACGCCTGCTTCTACATCACTGCCTGTTTAGCCCCGCCCAACCAATTCACGCATGTAGTGTAAATATCGAGAGAGGCAAATGCAGGTCTACACAGAAACCAAATGATAAAGATGCTCCGAAGACAACAAGACGCTGCGCAGTGCCAAGTTGTGGAAAAACACAGTCTTAGCATCGCCTTCCTTCTGATCCCAGCAGAACTTGGTCCTTTGTTCACTTCATTTTACCGCGGATTAATTTACAGTCAAGGCACAAATCGACGCAGGATTTTCAGAAAGATTGAAACTAAAAGACGATGCTGTGCCGACTATATTATAAATAGAACAATATATTATATAGAAAAATTTTCCCCCAATAAAGACAGTTATTTATAAGAAAAATTATTTCAGTATGCATCTTGGGTTTTTTTCCCCGCATTTTAATGTAAATTAGAATTTCATTATCTGCAGACCTGTTGGATGTTTTCTGAGAACCACTGGTTTAGGTAAAGCTAGGCCTGGACGATATGGCCAAAATTTATATCACGATATATTTCTTAATTTCGGTCGATATGATATAATTCCGATATCGATATGAACACTATTTACCTGAAATAGAAATCTTTTGTAACATTATAAATGCCTTTATCATCACTTTTGATCAATTTCAAGCATCCTTGCTAAATAAAATTATTAATTTCTATAATTTCTTTCCCAAAAAATGTATAAAAATTATACTGAATGGAATAGTGTATAATGTTACAAAAGCTTTTTATTTCAGATAAATGCTGATCTTTGGATCTTTCTATTCATCAAAGAATCCTGAAAAAAAAATGTACTCAACTGTTTTAAATATTGATAATCAGCAAATCAGCATATTAGAATGATTTCTGAAGGATCATGTGACACTGAAGACTGGAGTAATGATGCTGAAAATTTAGCTATGTATGATCACAGGAATAAATTACATTTTAAAATATATTCGAAATAGAAAGCAATTTTAAATAGTAAAAATATTTCAAAATTTTACTGTTTTTGCTGTACTTTGGATCAAATAAATGCAGCCTTGTTGAGCAGAAGAGAATTCTAAATGTGTTTAAAAATCATATCACTGTTATTGAAAAAAATAATATCGCGATACATATTGATATTGAATTATTGTCCAGCCCTAGGTAAAGCTCAAATAAAGTTAAAAAATCTGTCGATACACATTCTGCTACTGTAATACTAAGCTAGAAAAATAATGTGAAATCAAATCAGATCCTATTTAAAGTTTGTTTTCACAATCATTTGGAATATAGCTCATAAGTCAATTATGACACTTTGGCCTTATGTCCTGCTGAAAATTCAGATTCACATTGAAATATGTCATTATGGAACTTAAAAGTGTAGCAGTTTCAATATGATTTAGAAATGACAATTTAGTCATAATAGCGGACTCACATGAGCAGCTCCACCAGCCTCCTGCAGACCCCTGAATCAATAACTGCTTGGATCTTCTCATTGGGCCCATCAGAGAGATAGGACAAAGCCCAACAGGCATCAGCCAGCAGGTCTGAATCACTGCTGAACAAAAGACGGGACAGCACAGGCAGGCATGGAGACACCTACAAGAGTAAAAGACAGCTTTCAATATGAAGTCTGTGGATTAAGTGGCACTTAGCGTCTAGATTGATTTATAAAAATAAATAAATACGTAAATAAAAATACAAAATAAAAAACACAATGCACAATGACATGACGTCACTGATAGTCATGTGTAAAAACAATCCTTTCATTTGATACATAATAGTTGAGATTTTACTGAAATGTACACTACTGTTTAAAGGTTTGGGGTTGGTAAGATTTTTTCAATGATTTTAAAATACTTTTTTTTAATATATATATTTGCATTTATTTGATCAAAAGTGCAGTAAAAACAATAATATTGTGAAATTGTAAAATTGAAACCAACCGTTTCACCTTTTGACATTTGCGTCTCATTCACAAAGCTAAAATCAGACCATTCTGTTTTTGCTTCAAATTTCGAAATTATACAATCTAAATAACATGTATTTAGCATCTTTGTTTGGATCGTGATTAAAATGCAGTGGTTGCCTCTGATTTTAAATGGAAAAAGCACAGCCAAAGTCTTAGTTTGTTTGTATGAAGAGATTTATTTTATTTGTATTTAATTATTTGATTTGGGATTTGTTTTAAAATTGTAGGTTAGTTTTATTATTTGACCTATTTCAATTTCACAAAGAAATGTGCAGCATTTTGTTGGAGAAATAATAAAAGGACACCTTTTCATTTATAATTTGTCTTAGATCTCATTTTGTTAAAAAGAAAAATTGTGAGAAAATTGTATTGTGAAATCAGTATCGTGAATAACGATACAGCCTGAACTACCCGGTTGAGTGAATCGTTACATCCCTATATGCTACTAGTTTTTGATGTGGTATCAAAGACGTATCTGTTATTTTAATAATAAAGAACCATATTTTTTTGCTGATCTGCAAAATGATCCGATCTGTTACTCAAAATCTGATATGATAATGCAATATGATCCAAGTCGTGGGTTTTGTGATCCGTTGCACCCCTACTCTCTTGACTTGTTCTTTGAAGAAAAAAAGCAATCAATTAAGTTTTTAATCATGCTAATTCCATGTAAAACATGATCACAGCGACTCATTTCAGTGCATGTCTCTTTAAATAATAATGAGCTACTGTTCGCCCCACCCCTCTCATCCGTGGGGCGTGTCGACACAAGACACGTGAATTGCTGTTTTGGACTCCGTATATGGCTCGGAGGCGGTCTTATTCAAATAGCTAGCTATCTACATAGAAACCGGCTGCAAACTGAAACAGCTCGCTGGATGACAGTTTCAGACTCAAGATAGCCCATAACAAACTGGCTGCCTGTTTTCTTTTCAGCTTTTCTGAGCTGGCAGACATGCCAGAAACCTTGAATTTATAACTTTACATGAAGAAACTAGTTTAGCTTTATTTCATCACATCTCACCTGTAAAGTGCAATTGGTACTTTTCTGAATGAACTCAACGAATCTATTCACAACTCCCGGTGTGCTTATAACCTCGTCAATAGGAGGGTTTGGTTCTGAACAATACGAAGATTGATTTATTAAAACTCAGACACGCTTCTAGGCAACTCCAGACATGTGTTTGTGCCAGATACCTTTGGAAAGCAGTTTTCTGAATCTCTGTGTTGTGACCAGTTGTAGTTCAGGATCTTCTGAGAAGAGCATTTCAACCATGTCTCTTGTAATTACTCCATCCTAAAAAACACATAGGACAAATTTGGTCTAGATCAATGACCGTAATTAGTGTTCGACCCAGGTTTGCACCTCTGAGAAGTCCAAATCAATAGTGCTTATTGAATTAAGGAGTCATAATGCACTACTAACAACAGACCCAGTGTTACCTCTGCCTGTAAGTGACATAATGGGAGAAAGCAAACTATGCATTTGGGTTTGAACTCACTGGTGCTGTGGTGGAGGAGATGTAGGAATCCGTAAGTGGACTGTCAAACATTCCCCCTTCTTCACCCAGCAGCTCCACATTTCTCCTCTTAAACAGCTGCCAAGAGAAAAAGAGAGAATCAATAGTGCAAATTGCATCAATTGATGTGACAGTTAAAGTTAACATGAAACAGCATTCAAAGACCATTTAACTTATGTATCAGCATAGTCAATGTGAAAAGGATGTATGGGATAATGTTACAAAATATTCTTATTTCAAATAATATTTCACAATATTACACACCCCAAAGTTTTGAATGGTAGTGTAAAAGTCATATTAACGGTGGATGATTATGAAGAATTTTTTTCAATGCACCAACTGTGCACAATAAAACCAAAAACATATTTATTAAATTCAATGGGGTTTATTATATTTTCAAGTTACCTTTAAAGAAAAGGTCATGTAGGGAACATGAAAACAAACAAACAAATAAACAAAGCAAGTGGACAGTCACCTGTTGCTCTCGTTTCTGTTTCCTCAGCTGAATGCCTTCCTCCTCCCTTCTCCGACGCATCTCCTCCAGGTTGAGTGCTTTGTTCTTGTAGCGGTTCATCCTGAAATTATCCTTTGCAGGACTTCCTGAAGGCTCTGCAGAACATAATGAATTAGTAACACTTTACAGACATCTCCAAAAACACAACAAACAATTAATAGTCTGCTTTGATCCAAGAAAAACCATGATAATCAACCTCCCAACCACAGCAGTACAATCCAATTGTACAACAACAACAAAAAAGTTTATTTGTTTTGTCTACTTTGGATTGTGTGACATCACAGCTCAGATATAAAATCTTCCCAAGAGTAGTCGAAGGCAGTGTGCATCTGGAATTGCCAAACCTTTTAATTAGAAGCAGGTGTCCACAATCTTGGCCACACAGTATATTTATATTGCATAGTAATTAAGTACACGACAGAACAAATGCCTTTTTTAGAGCTGTCACTATTCCTTGATTAAATTCGAGAAATCTATTATAAAAATTGTTGATTGCATTGACACGTGTCGATTAACTGACAAATTACCAGAAGTGGTGCATTCCACGGTCGAGGATCCATGAAAAGCATTATTAGGCCATTTTCTGAGGCTGCACGAAATATTAAAACCCATTTAAAATCATAATAATGCATAGTGCTATTGTAAAGTTGCTTATGATGTTCAACTGGGAACAATGTGCACCATTCTATCAAATTTATAAGGCAAATCATTTATCAACCTACACCAACACGACACAAGAATACATCAGAATACAGAAGAATATCTTTCTAAATATGCTAACTGTTCAAAAGTTTAAACCCTCACTCTGAGTTTGCATGTTTTGATGTCCACATGTTCTTGTTCGAGGAATGACAGTGGCTCTAGCATTTCTATCATAAAGAAGTGGCAAAATATTACAGATTAAGTGGACATTAAATTGTTCTTTGAAGAAAAAAAGCAATCAATTAAGTTTTTAATCATGCTAATTTGTCCGCAGTGAATTTCAGCCGGTGTCTTTTTTTTTTTTTTATATTCGGGCTACTTAAATTCATTTTGGGCTACCAAAATCTGAAGAATGTCTGCCTGAAGGGCTACCAGCGATTTAGAAATTTTGCGAGCACTGCGGATGCCTATTTTCCACAAGTTGGTATGATTCTTTAGGGTATTCATGAAATGTCTGTAACATACTTTAGTTAAACTTCCTCAATGGACATGTAAAACAACACCCTTTTTAAAAGTGCTGAATTCCAAAGTGGAATTAAATGTTGTTTAGTCAATATTAAACAAGGATTAGATCGTGCTGTAAAGTGTAAAAACAAGTACCAGGTTGTTGGCACCCCTCTGCAGGCATTTGATATATTACACAATGTACAGGTTTTGTTCAATAAAACTAGGGCTGGACAATAATTCAATATCAATATGTATCGCGATATAATTATTTTCAATAACGGTGATATGATTTTTAAACACATTTCCGATATTTCGATATACATTACCAGTGTTTCCCATGCATTGATTTATTTGTGGCGTTTGACTTCGTTGAATAAACATGAGCACTGCACGTTTCAAAATCATAACACAGCACGGGTGTTTTATATGAATGTATCTCTGAAGGGAACCGACTGTCTTCAGAAAAGTTTCGATGACATTTTAATTGTATCTGATAAAGTAGCGTTCATGAGCGTAGCTGCTTTGTTTACAGCCGTTACCGGATAAACCGTTAGTTCCACCGCTCTCACAGCGCCTCCTGCTGGCACACAATCAGTTTGCATTTTAAATAAGCCCGTCTCTAGCAGCATGTTTTTGTTGTTGCTCTTTTTTTTCTGCAGCAACTCAGAGAACTTTTTATATCGTGATATAAATTTTGGCCATATCGTCCAGCCCTAAATAAAACTATATGATAGTTTGCTTTTGATATTTTATTTGAATCAATTATTGCCTTATTGCTATTATATAAGTCATTTTAATGTCTATTGTTCACTTAGGTTTATTTGTATTACCACAAAAATTTTTTTTATCTGATTACTCGATTAACAAAATATTTTTTTTTCTACTTTTAAAATGTTTTATTTAATTTTTTTATTCATTAAAGAATCCTGAATAAAAAGTATCAAGGTCTCCACAAAAATATGAAAGTGCAACTGTTTTCAAAATTGATAATATTATGTTAAAAAGTTTCTTGAGCGGCAAATCAGCGTATCAGAATGATTTCTAAAGGATCATGTGACACTGAAGACTGAAGATCTTGTTATACCTGTCTTATAAGAATAAAGATCTTGATTTGAAGTCTGTGAATAAGGATGCAGAGTTTGTTTTCAAATGGTCAATAAAAATGGCAAAGTACATATTTCTGTCAATGAGTTGCTATTGAGGAAACTAGGAGTACAAGACCTGCACAAACTGTCCACGGTGGACAAATATACTCATGTATCTGGGCATTTTGACAGGAAAAACTGTAACAATTTCAATTGGCGTGCCATCCGCAAGAGTGCACATGTCGTCAGTAGCAAGACGAAAATTAATGTGGAATTGCATAGCTTATTAAACCCTTCCCTTCAAAACATAATGAACGTTGGATAAATTGTTCAGCACTCTCAGCAGCTATCTCCACCTTCATTACTCACTTTGGTCTGTTTGTGCTGAGCACAATGCACTTGAACAGAGCCACCCGGAGTCAGTGAGCAAAACCACTTTTAGTGAGGGTATCTAAATGCTGTTTGCATGAGCAAGCAGCTAAAGCAGCCTGTCTCAGCATTTGTGCAGCACTGAGAGCAGAGGAGGCTACGAATGATGACTGGCTAATGCTACCGAATGCACATCAGGGCACTAACAAACAAAGTGCCTGAGGGTACAGTTTCAGATCTTGGATCCGCTCCCATCCTTTCTGTATGATCTTATTGCACTGCATCTCAGAGGAGGAAAATAACCCAAAATCAGCACTGGCACCATGTGAAGGCCTCCATAACCTTCAGTCAGTAAAGATCTGCAGTTCTGGGCCAGAGAACTACCACAAGTTTCAGCTTGACTGTTAGAAATCAGGCTTCCTGATGGGTGAGGTTTTGGGTGAGATGGGTGAGGCCTTCTTCCCAACATATGGAAGGCTACATTCCAATTTATCTGCTCATGAACAATAGAGGCCATGGTTTAAAGGAATAGTTCACCCAAAAATTACATTTGTTGTTGTTGCATTTACTGTTGTTGCAAACCCATATGGGAAGAACTACTGCATTTTCCGTCCGCCATCGTTCCCTCAGTATTCACATCATTTTTGCCGCGCACACTTTTGCGCTCGTGCTGATGCGGCAAGTATTAAGCGTGATGTAAAAATCGTCATCGGAGGGTGTGCGTGGAGGCTCTTTGCAGACATCCGCATGCCTCCCATTTTTTGTGACTGCATGAACAAGTATGCTCGGTCACTAGGCTACAAAACCACCAACTGAGCATCTGCTGGAAAAACAACATGGATGTCAAATTTGAAGAGAGGCTGTGTGGAGAAGTGTGTCGCTAACCGCACCTCTACAATCCGTCAATAAAACAATATAAAGACAGCCAGGCTTTTTTTTTTTGCCAGGCTATACACCAGAAGCACTCGTACTGAAAGCACCTCTCTCAGTCTCTTCACGTGATCAGTGAAATCTGAAGCCTGGCTTATACTCACAGCATCCGCACAAGCACAAAGGTGCAAGCGGCGAAAATGATCTTCGTGGAGTGGGCGGCCATGCACATTGAGTGCGCGAGGCCCCTTTTCGTGTGGCGGTGAAGCTTGATGTGAAGTTCAAACTCCATCAGGTGCTTTTTGAGCCTATGAGGGAAAACAATGCATAGATTTTTTGCATTGTCCAAGGCTTTTTAAGTCAAGTACGTTTTATTTTTATTGTATAAAAATAGAATTAGAATTTAGATAGGATTTAACACTATTTGCTTAAAGTTGTCTTGTGTTTGATGCAAAATAAACCCAAAAGCTGAAGATTTTTTGTGGTGTACCATCAGTGTCATATCATATTGAGAGTTGTACCGGCAAACTAATTCCCGATGGTTTTAGAGGACAATTACTCCTCATCGCCCCCTAGGGACCTGGTTTCCCCGAATATCAGCACGATTGCAATGTGACACTGATTTTGTACAACAACAGAACTGTTGTGTGTCTCCGGTCAACACAGTGGTGTTTCGTTATTGAATGAATCTACCTTTTTGAACAAAACGAGTAAGTCAATGATTCAGTGACCCATTCATAAAGACAGTGGCCCGGTCCCAAATGGCACACTTCATGTGAACTTGCGATCTTGTGGACTTACAATGGCCGCCGCGTACGTGTGTCCGTTAAGACCACGAGACCGTAGGGTGTCCCATTCGTCATTTTGGCTTTCAGAAAGGTGCTCGCAAGCACCCCCTTTGCGGCCGCTATGCGCCCTCGATGCGCACTTCTGCCGAGCCCGCACTGAAGTGAGCTATTACAATTTCTATTTTAATATATTTTAAAATGTAATTTATTCCTGTGATGCAAAACTGAATTTTCAGCATCATTACTCCAGTCTTCAGTGTCACATGATCCTTCAGAAATCATTCTACTGTGCTGATTTAAGAAACATTTATTATCAATGTTGAAAATCGTTGTGCTGTTTCACATTTTTGTGGAAACGGATACATTTTTTTCCCCAGGATACTTTGATGAACAGAAAGTTCAAAAGAATAGAATTTATCTTTACTAGAAATATTTAGTAACATTATAAATAGGGATGGGTATCGTTAAGGTTTTAACGGTATTACTACTCTTACCGATTCTGCTTATTGATCCGGTACTTTAACGGTATTCTTATCGGTACTTTTGTGTATGTATGTGTATATATATATATATATATATATATATATA
>NW_015542351.1:1291069-1293067 GCF_001515605.1 Sinocyclocheilus anshuiensis
CATTTATACATATATATATATATATACACACACACACACACACACACACACATATATAATATTTAATTAATAAATTATAACAAACATTACTTTGATAATAATTAGTGCTGGGCAATGATTAATCGCGATTAATCGCATCCAAAATATACGTTTTTGTGAACATAATATGTGTGTGTGTACTGTGTATATTTATTATGTATATATAAAGACACACATACAGATTATATTTAGAAAATATTTACATGTATATATTTATATTCATATAATTTATTTTATATATAAATATATTTAATATATAAACAACATATTTTTCTTAAAAATATACATGCATGTGTGTATTTATATATACATAATAAATATACACAGTGCACACACGTATATTATGTACACAAAAACTTTTATTTTGGATGCAATTAATCGTTGCCCAGCACTGATATATACATATATGAAACAAAGGTGAATTAACATTGCTTGCTTTATATTTTGAAATGTAAAATAAATATTTAATGAAATGAATATAAAACAAATTTATAAATGCACCAGTGTGCAGGCTAGGGCTGCATGATAAATCGAAATCGCAATTCGACAGAAGCTGCGATTGTCATGCATATCTTTCAGTGAAGCATGCTTCTGTGATCAGCAGTAAATCTCCATCCAAAGGCCAGATGGCGCTCTCGCGCAGAAACTCCAAATATGCCTCGCAGAAGAAACCCAGGAAATGCCTATAGCGGTAGCTGGATAAACAGAAGATTTAACTGCTTTTATTGATTCAACGTGACTAAAATGTCGTAAAATGTCAACGTTAAATGTGGTATTTTAACATGCTTTCTGATGGAGCAGCATTTACTACACAGAGCCGTAGTTCACTGAGAAGCTATGCAAACAGCTGTCATTATCGCAAACGATTTCTTCGATTTCATAATCGCGCAATAAAATCGTCTGCAAAACTTTTTTTGCGTAACTTGTCAGTGAACCACGGCTCTATGTAGTAAATGCTGCTCTATGTAGTAAATGCTGCTCCATCTGAAAGCACGTGATGATGATTTACTGCTGATTACAGAACCGGCTTTACTAACAAAATGCGCATGACAATCGATTTCGATTAATCGTGCAGCCCTAGTGCAGGCAGTTTTAGTGTTTTATATAGGCTACATGCAGAACCGTTAACGTCAGAGCTTATCGATACTCCAGTCTTTCATAATTTAGGCCTGGGGCCCATTTAATACCGGGTTTCGGTACCCATCCCTAATTATAAATGTCTTTACTGTCACTAGGGATGTAACAGTATGGAAATTTCTTATCACGATTATAGTGACCAAAATTATCATGGATATCAGTATTATCACGGTATTGTTAAAATGTGCTGGAGATGTTCAAAAAGTACCGACACATAAATTACTTCAAGTTTTATATTTACAAATCAACAAACACAATCACTAAAACTATAACATTACCAATGATGTTCGGATTTTAAATTACAACTTGACTGACAACAGTTTAATAGCATGTTGAAATATATAATGTAAATGTTCAAATAAAGCTTTGAAAAAGTTTAATAAAAAGGTAAACCTCACATTTCAGCCTTTAAATAAAGAAAAGATATAAGTCAAAATGATAATTGATTATTGAATGATTATATGTATTTTATCTACTCCAGAATTGTTTAAATGTATAGAATCCACATAAGCTTGTTTTTCATCAACTGGTCAAAATTTACAGCAGGGCATAAAAATTCGGTCCGGTTTTGGCCAGACAGAAACTGCACACAGACTGAATGTAAATATAGGTCTCTGTAAATCCACTCGCTGACACTAGGTGGCGCTTATGGAAAAGCTGAATTAGACTGAGCTGTTTCCCGTAAACTCTGTGGACAAAGCAGTATTGCGATTAAGAACACTTCCTTTAGGTATTACATGGAGCGAAGATGAAAACAAAATGCCATCGAATCGTTTCTGAAGACAGTCAGAACCTTCAGAGGTACATTCATATAATTAATTC
>NW_015542351.1:1293224-1293488 GCF_001515605.1 Sinocyclocheilus anshuiensis
GAATTTTCAGCATCATTACTCCAGTCTTCAGTGTCACATGATCCTTCAGAAATCATTCTACTGTGCTGATTTAAGAAACATTTATTATCAATGTTGAAAATCGTTGTGCTGTTTCACATTTTTGTGGAAACGGATACATTTTTTTCCCCAGGATACTTTGATGAACAGAAAGTTCAAAAGAATAGAATTTATCTTTACTAGAAATATTTAGTAACATTATAAATAGGGATGGGTATCGTTAAGGTTTTAACGGTATTACTACTC
>NW_015542351.1:1293893-1296174 GCF_001515605.1 Sinocyclocheilus anshuiensis
ATTAGGGCTGCACGATAAATCGAAATGGAATCGAAATCGTGATTCGACAGAAGCTGCGATTGTCATGCATATCTTTCAGTGAAGCATGCTTCTGTGATCAGCAGTAAATCTCCATCCAAAGGCCAGATGGCGCTCTCGCGCAGAAACTCCAAATATGCCTCGCAGAAGAAACCCAGGAAATGCCTATAGCGGTAGCTGGATAAACAGAAGATTTAACTGCTTTTATTGATTCAACGTGACTAAAATGTCGTAAAATGTCAACGTTAAATGTGGTATTTTAACATGCTTTCTGATGGAGCAGCATTTACTACACAGAGCCGTAGTTCACTGAGAAGCTATGCAAACAGCTGTCATTATCGCAAACGATTTCTTCGATTTCATAATCGCGCAATAAAATCGTCTGCAAAACTTTTTTTGCGTAACTTGTCAGTGAACCACGGCTCTATGTAGTAAATGCTGCTCTATGTAGTAAATGCTGCTCCATCTGAAAGCACGTGATGATGATTTACTGCTGATTACAGAACCGGCTTTACTAACAAAATGCGCATGACAATCGATTTCGATTAATCGTGCAGCCCTAGTGCAGGCAGTTTTAGTGTTTTATATAGGCTACATGCAGAACCGTTAACGTCAGAGCTTATCGATACTCCAGTCTTTCATAATTTAGCCCCAGGACCGATTAAATACCAGGTTTCGGTACCCATCCCTAGTCATTTCACTGCAAGTTTAACTAATAATTTAATTCCAAAGGTATTAAACTGAAACAAATATATGAGGGAATGCCTCTACACAATTGAAGAGGGAGCCACAACCACTACCACTCAATATCTGAAACTATAGCAAATGAGATGGTCAAGTTGGCCACAAAATACCTCGTATCCTATAATCACAATCAGCTTTGTGTGATACAAATAATGTTTAGTGAGGTTTTGTTCATTCATCAACTGAAGACAGCATAGACTAAAAGATTGATCTTAACCTTTAAGAATCAATATTGGTTCAACAAAATACAGACTAAAACTAAATAAAAAAAACATAATTTAGGCCTGGGGCCCATTTAATACCGGGTTTCGGTACCCATCCCTAATTATAAATGTCTTTACTGTCACTAGGGATGTAACAGTATGGAAATTTCTTATCACGATTATAGTGACCAAAATTATCATGGATATCAGTATTATCACGGTATTGTTAAAATGTGCTGGAGATGTTCAAAAAGTACCGACACATAAATTACTTCAAGTTTTATATTTACAAATCAACAAACACAATCACTAAAACTATAACATTACCAATGATGTTCGGATTTTAAATTACAACTTGACTGACAACAGTTTAATAGCATGTTGAAATATATAATGTAAATGTTCAAATAAAGCTTTGAAAAAGTTTAATAAAAAGGTAAACCTCACATTTCAGCCTTTAAATAAAGAAAAGATATAAGTCAAAATGATAATTGATTATTGAATGATTATATGTATTTTATCTACTCCAGAATTGTTTAAATGTATAGAATCCACATAAGCTTGTTTTTCATCAACTGGTCAAAATTTACAGCAGGGCATAAAAATTCGGTCCGGTTTTGGCCAGACAGAAACTGCACACAGACTGAATGTAAATATAGGTCTCTGTAAATCCACTCGCTGACACTAGGTGGCGCTTATGGAAAAGCTGAATTAGAGCTGTTTCCCGTAAACTCCGTGGACAAAGCACAAGATGAAAACAAAATGCCTTCAAATCGTTTCTGAAGACAGTCAGAACCTTCAGAAGTACATTCATATAATTAATTAATTAATCTATTCATTTGTATAATTCCCTTGGCACTCTTTTAAAACCTCCCAGCTTTTCCGCCCTGTTTTCACTCAAAACGAAACTACTCTGCTGCTGTGCGCACGTGAGACTGTTACTTAAAACTATGCTTTATGCTGGACAGTATTTATTTATCGCGAGTTGTTCAAATCGTGGTAATCTAATACGGTTTTAATCGGTATAATTTTGGAAAATACCGTGATATACATTTTTGGTCATACCGCCCAGCACTAATTAATTCATTCATATATTCATTTGAATAATTTTCTTAGCACTCTTTTAAAACCTCTCAGATTTTCCACCCTGTTTTCACTCAAAACAAAACTACTCTGCGTGCTGTGCGCACATGAGACTGTTACTTAAAACTGTGCTTTATGCTGGACAGTATTTATTTATCGCGAGTTGTTCAAATCGCGGTAATCTAATACGGTTTTAATGATAATTAAAAGATGAAACGGTAATACTAACCGTG
>NW_015542351.1:1296221-1300287 GCF_001515605.1 Sinocyclocheilus anshuiensis
AAATCTCTTCATATAAACAAACTAAGGCTTTGTCTGTGCTCTTTCCATTTAAAATTAGAGGCAACCCACCACTGCATTTGAATCATGATCCAAACAAAGGTGCTGCATACATGCAACATGAGCAGTTTTAAATCTAAATTAAATTGTATAATTTCGAAATTTGAAGCAAAAACAGAATGGTTTGACTTCAGTTTTGTGTAACTATACAAACATATCTGCATGAAACAGCGGATGAGCTGAATGAGACGCAGATTCATGCTCTGCCAGCAGGTGGCGCTTAAACCGTTTCCTTGGTTTCCGCTGCAAATAAAGCAGCGCTGCACTTATGAACTTTAATATGCATTATACAGAGGCAAGATGAATAGAAAAAATACCATCTAAATTTTTCTAAAGACAGTAAGTTCCCCTCAGACATGCATTCATATAAACTCCTACCCCTAAATGAATCGCGATTTGTTTAGCATCTCAACCGATTTGAATCGTCACATATTTAAATCGATTTTCAACTGGCTTAATTTTAAGTTAATCGTTACATCCCTATAATTAAGAGATGAGACGGTAATACTAACCGTGGGGAATTGTATCATGATTTATCGTCAAACCGGTAATCGTTACATCCCTATAATTAAGAGATGAGACGGTAATACTAACCGTGGGGAATTGTATCATGATTTATCGTCAAACCGGTAATCGTTACATCCCTAACTGTCACTTTTGATTACTTGAATGCATTCTTGCCAAATAAAAATATTTAATTAAAAAAAAAACCTAGCCCCCAACTTATGAATGGTAGTGTAACTGGTTGATGTTTTCCATGTAACTAAAATAATTGGTTGATGTTTTCCATGTAACTAAAATAAAAGGGGAGTGGAAACTGGAGCTTTCAAGAGGACACAAAATCAAGATCATATTTTTGAGTCATGAGCTAAACTTCAGAACTCAATCATTTAGACCAAATCACTGGGGAAAAAATCATTCATAAATCAAATCGCTAAGTAGAGCAATGATAGAGGTAAAAAATTTCAGTGAACAACTTATGTTATTCTGGATTTTGACAGCCCCAGTTCACTTTTATTACGTTGTGTTAAGTTCTCCATGGAAGAAAGACGGTCATAAGGATCTGGAATAAAATAAGGATGAGTAGGATGTTCATTTTTGGGTGAACTACTCCTTTAAGAAGAGAAAGAACATCATAATGACTCTGCTCTACAAATTTAGATGGGATGACAAGCAAGCTCTGGCTCAACCCAACTCAAGCGCTCCATTACATCGTTACCCATCACATGGGCCTCACAAATAGCAGTATGGGCTGGGCCCCGTCGCAGAACTATTTTAAAGAAGTGTGTTTGCTATGGCTTAAAGACGGAGCACTAGGGACAAACAGCCGACGGGACCAGTGTGTAGACTATCCAAAGTTCAACCTGCAAAATCATGCACTGCTCTTGACTAAACAACTTGTGTAGCTTTAATAAGGATCCATCTATATAATTTACACAGTACTATGCAGTGTTTTTATATTTAATTTGATTCTATTTCTGTATTCGATTTCTCACCTGAATAATACTGTTATATATGTACCATTGTATGCATCTGTGCTTTTTCTTGTAATTTGTTTATTTGTTCTTAGTTTATTGCTGACTGTTTACTTGTCTTATATAATGTTTGAAGTTTCTATTAAGCTAGTAGTTATTGCTGTGGTATTGAAATTTAGATTCAATAAATTCACTATTATGTACAATTTTGGTGTTGTTACAACCTTATTCATTAGAATTCAGGGTTGCACAGGTCAAAAACAACAAATATAACTTTTTGTGATTATTTTGGAAGAGCAAATAAAAATCTGAAACACTGGCCTGTCCAGACCAAAAAAATCCCAAGAAAAAAATCCTAAGCATTGAGCCGAGTGTAAAAGTAATTAATCTTTTCAGTATCAATTTTACACCATGGAAAGCAAAGAGAAGCCTAACTTGCAGACTAAACTGACCATGGTTTTAGAAATTGCAAACTGAAATGCCACAGTGTGTGAAATCCACTAAATTGTCATGGAAAAGCTGTCAGATATCTCATTAATTACCACTGTGATGATTTGTTGAAATAGTAGCCCATAAGACCGGAAAAACCAAGTCAGCAGCAGTCAGATTCTGACCATCCTGTCTGTATAGTTCCTGTCCCAACCTTAAAACAGCCCATTCAATAATATTCCCTAAAACTGAGGGTCCAGGTAATATTTAAACGTATCATGAGTGAGGTTTTATTGCTTCTGACAGCATAACCATCTTCTCACAAGAAACAGCCTTTGAGTAAACATCTGATAAATGGACTTAAAACAGAAACTATCAGCTATCAGGGTTGGTCACATGTTACAGCTGAGTAGTGAACTCACTGAAATTGGAGGCGAGTAATTGTTTAGTCTGTCTAAACCCAGTCAGCTATCTACCTAAATAGCATTTATGGCCATCGTTTATGTGCATAAAGACAGTTAACTGGGTTCTTCAACGTATAATGTCGGAGCATTTCCTCTTCATACACTGTGTAGAGTCAAACATGAGACGATTTCACAATCTCTGGCTGAACATGACCAAGCGTTTGCACCGGCAAAGACTAAAAACCTCCTTCCACCTCAGTCAACTCCCAATAAATCTCACAAGCGCCTGTTATAAAGGCGTTTTAGCTGTTCTCAGGTTCACTGGTAAACACATATGTCGAGTACAGCAATGTGCTAGGCTAACTGGCCCTTCACACTCATGCTTTAACTGACATGATGTAGCTTCTCTCGGTTTTCAGCTACAAATTTTGTCCCCAAAGACCGCAAACAGGGCTAACGCGTCAAAAAACAGCATAGGTTGGATACTTACCCATCGTATTTTCTTTGCTGATATACGCTTTGATTACTGGTTATATCAACGTTGTAATCTTAACACTCTCCTCGTCTTCCAGAATTTGCTCCTCACAAACAATATGTCGGTGATCTACGGAGAGCCGAAGGAGACAAACTTAATGACAGCGTTTCCAATTTCTGTTCTACGAAACGCTGAGCAAACGAGCAAAATGCGAGCGTATCGTCATCAGGATGTGTTAGAAGTTCTTCTTCTTCTTTTGGTTTTATGGCGGGTTGCGAACCAACTAAAACGCTGAGCAAACGAGCAAAATGCGAGCGTATCGTCATCAGGATGTGTCAGAAGTTCTTCTTCTTCTTTTAGTTTTATGGCGGGTTGCGAACCAACTTCATAGGTGCATACCGCCACCTACTGTGATGGAGTGTGAAGAGAATGTACTCACCTAAATCTTAAATTCTGTTCATTATTCCACAATTCTTAAGAAATCTCATGACTGCACTTATTTGTTTTCCTGCATTTGGACCATCATTCAGGATACTACTTAATGAAAATTCTTTAACTCCTAAGGATTGTAATTCATCTTTAAGTCGATCCCTTTCTCTTTCATATGCTGTACATATCATCATAACGTGTTCCACTGATTCCTCTGTTAAACAAATATTACATAGACCAGTATTATGTTTCCCTATAACGTATAGTGTTTGGTTAAGATTTGAATGTCCTGTTCGTATATGTGTTAAAATGACTTGTTCCCTTCTACTTATGTTATGAATGATTTTTCTTCTCTTTATACTCCTTTGTACTTTGTGATAATGCCTACCTGTTTGACATGAGTCCCAGTATATCTGCCATACAATATTGCATGCATTTTTCGCCATGACGCCCAAAGACTCCTCGTGTCAGAAGTTATCACTGTTATATCGTTATAATATTTTTAATCTCTAACGTCTTAGTGAATTACTACATAATTACGCAATTACATAATATGATAAATATACATTTCTCCCTAAAATAGGCCTATTCCATGTACAATTTTGCTAAATAGGCTACGCTTGTCCGTACACAAAGTACAAATACTGTAAACAAAAATTGGCAGAAGCAAATATTGTTTTTACTATTCTGTGCATATTAACACAAACAATACCAAGAGAAATGTTCAATTATTAAATACTAAGAAAACGTAAACATAAAAAGGTGCATAAGGAAGTAGGCTAGCCTATAATAATAAT
>NW_015542351.1:1300297-1352850 GCF_001515605.1 Sinocyclocheilus anshuiensis
TTTAATAGCCTAATGCTTGTTTAAAGTCATATCAGACTTCTCATTTTAGGCTTTAAGGAATTTCCCCAGTAATATTAAAAATTATGTTATATAATTATTATTATTTTATATAATTATAATTATATAATAGTGCTGTCAAACGATTAATCGAGATTAATCGCATCCAAAATAAAAGTTTTTATTTACATAATATTACTGTGTATATTTATTATGTATATATAAATACACACACATACAGTATATATTTTGAAAACATTTACATGTATTTACATGTAAATATTTATATTCATATCATTTATGAATATAAATATATTTAATATATAAATGTGACATATTTTCTTAAATATATACATGCATGGGTGTGTATTTATATATAAATAATAAATATACACAGTACACACACATATACTATGTAAACAAAAACTTTTATTTTGGATGCGATTAATTGTTTGACAGCACTAATAATCTATAGTAAATCTACGTAATCTATAATGAAAATTAACCTACTGAAACACATATTTTAACTTGAACTTGAAACTTATGATGAAAAATTCATCATCAGCCAAGCTATTGACAAGATATCGCATACAAGATAAGCCATTCAACAGGCCTGTTTTACAACAGGCTTAATCACTTTAGAATTAGGTCCATTTTTTTGATAAGGCTATATAGTCCATATTAGAACCTATATATTAGTCTTTCTTTCATTCTTTTTTCCTTTGTTTTCTGCATCAGACCCTATAAATTGCCTCTGCCCTTATGTGGCAATATGGAGCTCACAGTGGATTGTCTTTGCAGCCTTGTGACTCCATTAATGCGCTCGGCTCGGCACAAATTGAATGTGACGCAATAACAGAGTATGAGGCACCTGCACTCAATTCTCTGCAAGCATGTAGCGATAAATTATCGTACAGCTCCAGTCTTTCGGCCCCTGATGGCATTGCTTTCAATGAACACTTGGGGGCAATGTTGGATTAACTCAGTGAGGGCCCCAAAGGGGACGCACCACACAGAGAGATTTTCATCATGTTGCTGAGACACTGTGGGTTTACATTTACATGCATAGAAAAACAGCGACTAAGCTTGGTTTAGTGTGATGTGATATAATTAAATGTATAGGGTCTTCACATCTGCAACCCTGCTAACGCTGCTGATGTCAGTATTCCTGCAGTGGTTTACAGTTTTCCACCAATTCCTAATTTAAGGACCATCAAACCTGATCTTGTGTAGCTAGGCAGTTTAATAGAATGGGAAAATAATACAGCGTCATTTATCAGTGCCAAATTTCAAAAGGTAAGCCGTGACCCCAAGAATTCCTATATCTGGCATAAGCAATATGTTTCAGTAAAGCTGTATAACAATGCAGACACACAGCTCTTATTGTTTATATTATACAAAAATGAGTTTTTCTGTATTTATCGGACCCTGTAGTTGCCGCTCCACGAGTAGAAAGTAATTTACATTTTGAAAGATTTAAATCTTGTATTCTGATCAAATTTGCATTTCTGCCCTAACAGTGAATTCTCAGAGTCAGACAAAGGAAGGAAGTAAGGCTTTAGGAATATTATAGAAATATGAATTGTTCTCCTGCATATTTATTTAAGCCTGCCAGCGCTCTCGTCCATCTAATCAATAACCAGTCCTACATAATTGTGGCTATACGCACACATTTACATTTGACAGTACTACTGTGGCGTCTAGCATTACAGAGCCAACTAGAAATTAAGATTAAATACGGATTAAGTTCCCTTTAGACTTCATTTAATTATAACATGCCGACTGTTCTCATTTTCTATTTTATATGCATGCTTCTTGATGAAAGCAACCTCGTATAGACCACGTAGTTTGCTTGTTAATTTTGGCTAATCAAGCCTTCAATGTATCATTTGCAAAATAACAAGATAACCATCGAAAGCACTTTGGAAGGCACGTCTGTGAATGCGGTTTCTAATTTGCTGATTCAATTATACAGCATATGCTAATGACCAGCCTCTAACGTACTGAAGAACGAGAGTTGACTGCTTGTCACACAGACGTCTATCTTTGGATCCCCTGCAAGCAGAGCTTTGTATCTTCCTAATAAAGAGAGATCCAGATAGCAGAAGAGGGAGGGGCAGCTACTCAACAGAGGTGTGTGGGCACAGAGAAAGTGATACGTCTTTATTAATAAACCATAAAATTTAATTCACACCGTTCCTCGCTCCCCATCTCCCTCTTTATCTGTCTCTCTTCATGTGGAGCCAGAAAGGTGGCACAAGTGATAGCACACTGTAAGCGTATATTTGAGAAATATGAGAGAGAGAGAGAGAGAGAGAGAGAGAGAGAGAGAGAGAGAGAGACGGTCCAGCTGTGCCAGATTTCATAAACGCATGGTGCAAGTTTTGCTAGTTATGAGAGTCACTCACAACCACCAGACACCCAGATATGACAACGTGAGCCATCATTTTGAGTGGCAGGCTCTGATGCTATAATTGTGTGTTTTTAGATGAACTCCAGGGCTTGGATTTAAAGGGATAGTTCACCCCCAAAATTGAAAGGTTTGTCATGCTGTTCTAAACCTGTGTGCTGTTGTCTAGTTTCTGTGGAACACAAAAGGTGAATTGTTGAAGAATCTTAAAACACTCTTTTACATTCAAGAACAGTTCATATAGACACCATGTCTTTCAAGAAATTCTCTTGTGAAAAAGAAGTACACTTTAGCATACTTTTAAAAAGAGTACTTACTACAGAAATTATATATTTTAAAAGAATATACCAGTGCAAAATGAATGTAATGTTTTCTGACACTTAAATGCAGGTTAATTGCAAATAAATTAAAACGTATTATAGGTTAAATTGATATTAAATGCAATTAACTGAACTTTAGAGTGCTTTTCCCACTAATGTAGGACTTTATATGTAATTTCATATTGTCTTTGAAACATGGTTAAAGGGCACTGCCCAAAGTACTGACAAACTTTTTTTCGTAAACTAAAATATACTTTTTATTCCCAATTTCTACACTAAAACTTGCTTGTAAATTTCACAAATAATTACAAAGAAACAGCAAGTAACACACTGAATTAACTGTGCAATTTTGAAAAACTGAAATAGCATTTTCTTGTCAAACCCACTCCAATAATATTTATTTTATTTACAACTTTTTTTTACAGTGTATTGAAACTTGTATGTCATGTATTTAAATTTATTTGTAATTACACACTTAATCAAATACTTTACATGTGCTTTAGTGTGTTAGTCAGAATAAGTTCACTTCTTTAAAACACAACAGAAGATTAAAACATAATGATTTAAAATGTACTTTAAAGTAAATCTTTTATTTTGACTTTATTACAAAGTGCACTTTTTAAAATTGTGTACTTAAGGGTTTTAAGAAACATGAAAGTTTATAGCATTAAGATTGTATTATCTGCGATACAGTTTTTTATTTAAAAAAGCATTCTTTTAAGATTTAAAGTACACTACAAATGCACTTTCAATACAATTAAGTGTGCTTCTTTTTCACAAGGGCTATACAATATAAAACACTATAAATATTACAACTTGTGTGTTATGTCACACATATTTAAAAGTCGTATGAGAACATTTATGTGAGGAACAGACTGAAACTTAAGTCATTATTAACTGATAAACTTCCCTCTTCTGATCTAAAAATGTTGCATCAATGCATCATTTCAGTTTTTCAGTTATAAACAACTTAAATTAATTCACACATGTTGATTCATAAGATTTGAAATATACTGCAGCATTTTATTTAAAGAGCTTTTCTGCCCTTTTTACAGTGAATTGGCTTTTTTTCAAAGAGTCCAGGGACTTGAAAAGTGCAGAGATGTAAATATGTTGGTGCAGTTTTGTGTATCTTCAAGAAGCTGTGAAAAATCATATGTAATGCATATTTTCTTTTACCAAGAAAAGAAGCATTGATTTTCACTTTGACAGATTTTATTGCCATGATTAAAATACACAGTGAAAGAAAACTTGCTCCTCATGCTACATTGTCTAAGCTCACTGCTGTAAACAGCAGGATGTGACAAAGTGAGGGGTTTAAATTGGAAAACAGCTATGTCAACTGTCTCAGATCAATGCAGCCCAATTATTGCACACAAATGAAAATTGATAAAGATCCTTAAGAAAGTGTCACTGCTTTGCAGTGAATATACAAGCATTATTATGCAAGGACCGCAGGCAAATTTAATAAATCACAATTTATCAAATTACAGTTTATATTTCCTCTCATAAAAACTGAGCATATTTATTCAGTTGAAAGAAACAACCAATATGACATTCATTATTGATAAAATGAGAAATAAACACCGAGATGCATAAACTTGGAGGGCATTGACTAAAATAATAAAGTGAATGCATATCAGATGATTGGCTTTAGGCAATAAACATGCTAATTTGTCAAGAGTTCATAAAAGAGAATCTATTTGGAGGACCGCTCAAACCAAACACATAGAAAGAGAGATGTGTGTAAAGAGAAGAGTGCTAGATGCGACCCCTGAAGGTGATCTCATTATTACACTGAGCTGCACTAGTCAGGCGGCTGCGCACATAAATCCTCATAGTTATCCTGGATCAGTGGACATGAGAGACCAGGAGGCCTGGGGCCAACATCTCCTTCTCCCTCACTAAATCAGTCTCGACCTGGACCAAACCCTGGTCCTGCCTGATCACTAGACCTTTAGAGACAGGCCAGTCCTCATAAATCCATACTGAGAATCCTTTGTCACCAGTTGCAGGGCTTTTTCAACATTATGAATCTTCAAATATGAGACTCTGTGAGCCTGAGGATCAATGGGACTATAAATACTAATATTGTCAAAGTAAAAGGTCTTCTGATACCATAAACAAATCCCCTGGGAGCCCAAGTGCAGACGTTATTTATAGTTAAAGGGATCATTCAGACAAAATTGAAAATGGTGTCATTATTTACTCTCCATCCTGTCATTCTAAAGTATAAGGCTTTCCTTCTTCTATGGACAAGAAGACATTCTGAAGAATCTGCTGCTGCTCTGTTACAAGCAATTACAGTGAATGGGCTCCAGAGTTTACAAGCTTTAAAAAGCACCCAAAAACACCATAAATGTTCAGATGACGAATGCGCTGTATTTCAAAAATCATATAATTGGTTTGTGTGATGAACAGACCTAAATTTCAGTTTTGTAATTATGGAATAAGTCATTTAAAAGTGATTCAATTAATAAATCCAGTCTTGTACGAGAATGATTCATATATGAATCAAACTAATTCTCTCATTAAAGTGCCCCTATTATGGATTTTTGAAAATTGCAGTGTGTAATGTAGCTGTATGTGAATGTAAATGGTCTGCAAAGTTGTAAAGCTGAAAGTGCACCATAAATAAATGTATTGTCCCTCAAAAGACAGAGTCGACTCTGAACCACTTAAATGAGTCGTTTGTAATTTGAATCCCATTTCCGTGAAGTTCACACGTCGCAAGTTAACACAAATTAACACATTTGCATAATGCCTGCCAATGTTCTGCGTGGACATCCCGTGAAAACAAACTTCAATGCTGTAGCTAGTTTGTGTGGAAAACATCATGTCGAGAAGATGCTGTGCTCTGCACTGTGAAAATGAATTCGATTTATTTTCACTTCCAAAGGATGAGGCTGTAAAGAATCAGTGGTTAAAATTACTATGATAGCACAGCAGTATAAACACAACTTTTTATATATACATATATATATATATATATACGTGTGTGTGTGTGTGTGTGTGTGTGTGTACTGGTTTATATATCCTGGTGGGGACTTAAAACTGACTAGTTTTATGATGCATTTATGTCCTTAAAGCTTCAGTTCCCGTTCATTGTGCTTGGATGGAAAAGAGCGACGAGGATGTTCTTCAAAATCTTCTTTTTTTTTTGTTCCACAGAACAAAGAAAGTCAGGTTTGGAACAAAATGAAGGTCAGTCAGTTATTACAAACTGTTTGTTTTTTGGGTAAACTGTCTCTTTAAATGTAATTCTTGCTCTTGTAGTTTGTAGTATTGTGATCTCCCAGGTCCCTTTGTTATATTACAATGTCAGATGGCTTTTCTTCATTTCCCTCCAGTTTCCTTCAAACGACCTTTGTTGTGCTTCACTCAACCAATTATTATGTTTAATTGACAAACTAGATCAAATTGGGGGAAAAAAACTAGTGTAAATTCCTCTTATAATGAATCTCACTAAACAAATATCTCAATACCTGTGAGGTTTTCCAGACTGTTCTGTTCAGTATTTATCTTCATCTGACTTTTAATTGTTTTTCATCTTCTCGACTCCCCGCAGATTCTCTTACCATGTGCAATCTGTGCTGAGGTTTTTAATCATTTAAAAGGTCTCTCTCTTTTTTTTTTTTGCATGTTCCTGTCATAATGGTTTTGAAACAGTCATAATGTTCTTGAGAGACACTGTTTTGTTGTGACAAAGACAACAGGTTTGTTTTGACAAAGAAAACAGACTGTTGATATTTGCGTGAGTTCAAATAACTCGAGTTCTGAACTCATTGAACATCAACTCATTTGCATTAATTATTGTAGAACATAATACAAAATAGATTAGTTTTTGAATAGCACTCTAAATGTCCCAGTGTGTCAAAATATTTATTATATGCAAAACCAACGGACGTCATCACAGCTGGAAAATATTTCTCAAAAAATATTTCATATTCAGTTTGCGCACAAGTCTGCACATATGAGGAAAGAAAACTGCTTAAAAGTAAAGATAATCACTTGGAAATATTATAAAAGTTAAAAAGAAGAAATAAACCCCCGATTACTTGAAAATCTCACAGTCAGGTATATTCCCTGTAATTACTGTGGAGTTTGAATATCTTTTCAGCTTACTGCTTTCTACTGCTGCTGACTCCGCATTGTGAGTGGGAGTGTGTTTACGTGTGCGTTTCTTTGGGTGTGTGTGTGTGTGTGTGTGTGTGTGTGCATACCCAGGTATTAGAGGACAAAAACACAGTCCTCTCGTCCTCTTAAACACAGCGCAGTGATGGATTATGGGATGTGTGAATGATGAGTCGCTTGTGCTGGGCTGTTTGTCTCTCTCTGCTGTGGGGTGAGTGAATGCAGCTTCCCTTCCAGCACCTGGCCCTGCATGAGTCCCAGACACTGTCTCGGCCCAATGTCTGCCAGACACCTCCAAAAACAGTCACACCTCAGGTTAGGCTCAGCAGGACACACGGAGAAAGCAAAAATATCACAATGAGCTGAAAAATAACACCCTTCAATATTTCCTATCTGTGACTGTATACTTAACACATAAACAAAAAGCAAAAAGATACATACAGTATGAATGTACATTTAGATATCACACGCATATGTGCTGTGAATCGACACAGAAAGCATGCAATTTTATGAATCAGTCTAAAATACAAGAATTTTCCTAATTGTACAGATATCACAAAAACAACATAAAATATATATAATGTATATATTGACAGGAAACAATTGTATATATTGATAATGAACTGTTGTCAATAAAAATCAGTCTTATACCAGAGTGCATTTGTCGAGTTAAGCCGTCATTTTTCCACAACATCACAGACTTGCTAAAAAGCACATTCTTCCCTCTATAGGCCTATATATATATATATATATATATTTTACAACCCCAATTCCAGAAAAGTTGGGACATTTTGTGAAATACCATAAAATCAAGAATTTGTTATTTGTTCATTCTCTTTAATTTTATTTTGTAAATATAAACACATTTTGATTTTGATGGCTACAACACACTCCAAGAAAGTTGGGACAGGGGCATGTTTACCACTGTGTCAAATCACATTTCCTTGTAATTACACATTTTAATCATCTGGGAATTAAGGATGCTAATTTTTAAACTTAATACAAGACTTCAGCTGCTCAACAGTCCATAGTCGTTGTTGTCTGATTCTCCTTTTCATTGTGGGCCATTCATTTTCAATAGGAGACAGATCTGCTGGCCAGTCAGTCACATCCACATGTGTCTACAAAACCACACTGTTGTAGCACATGCAGAAGGAGTCCTGCCATTGTCTTGTCTTAAAAGCCACAGACTTCCCATGAAAGACATCATCTTGATGGCAGTATGTGTCTGTACAGTCCCAATGATCTAATAACCATGGACTTCCCATTAAAGATCTCATCTTGATGGCAGTATATGTCTCTGTACAATCTCAATATATTCATCCATGTTAATGGTACCTTCAAATATATGCAAGTCACCCATGCCGTTTGCTCTGATGCACGTGACAAACATTTGCTTTTGCACCTGTCACTGATTGAAGTCTGGATGGTCCCTTTTGTCTTTGGGACTAAATTATGTATGGTAGTTGGTGAAAGACCAAAATTCTTTGCAATTTTGCATTGGCAAATGTGATTTTTGATTTGTCTGACAATTCTCTCATGAAATTTTGCACAAAGTGGTAAGCCACAAACCAGATTTGCTATGCTCCATACCCAGAACTATTACCAATTCACCAGCTTATTGTGGAATGTTTCAAAACAGTTTAACTTGGATATTCTATAACCTTTTCACTTTTATTATTCCTCTGTCTCAACTTTTGTGGAGTGTGTTGCAGTCATCAAAATTAAAAATTGTTTATATTTACAAAATACATTTAAGTTGGTCAGTGAAAACTTTGGGAATCTTTTAATCGTACCTTTGTCAACTATATGAAGGTTAAAGACAGTTAACAAACCACAGATTCTTGATTTTATTGCATTTTACAAAACATCCCAAATTTTCTGGAATTGGGGTTGTATTTGGCAGTTGATGACTGTAAGTCTGATCGCTTAGATAAGTAACAGGTCACCACACTATATAATTTCTGTCCTTTTTGTTGTGATGTTGTCAACACTGCAATACATACAGTACATACATACACACATAGGGATGGGAGAATGAATTGATGCATTGATGCATCGATTCTGAGATTTTCTGAATACATCATGATTCTCAATGCTGTACATGTTAGTTGAAGCAATCATGGAAATGTCTTTTCAACCAAGTCTTTCCAAGTCATATGTGAATAATCAAATGTAATTCTAGTGGCTATTTTCTAGAAAGATGTGGGTGAATTGTCTGGAACAGGATTAAAAATCACCACTAATAATAAAAAAAAAAAAAACACAAAACCAGAGCTAATAATCTCAGATTTGATCTCTTCAAAGTACATTTTCAAAAATAACTAGCTTAGTCTGTGTCCACAATAATGGACTGTGCATTCAGGCCATCTAGTTAAAACCTAGATGTTAAAAAAAGGCTTTTCTGAGAGGTCTGATATGCCACATCAGAGATTCTATTATGGTCATGTGTGTGTGACTACACATATTGATTAGTCACACATACACACTCACTGAAGGCAATGGCAAATTAAATATTATGCTCTTCAGAAGTCACACGAGTGAGTTCTATAGAATGGAGAAAAAACACCTCCCGCAGCAAGATCCGCCTGAGTGAAAGAGTGTTTCACTCTTTGATGGTTTACATTTTTGAACTGTTTATGTGCGTCTGAGTGCGGATTATCTGCAGCATCTGTCAGTAGTTTTTCTTTCTGATTTCTTTACTTTAGCAAGCTTCGCTCTAAGGCACCACAGAAAAGGCATTGAAGCATGGGGCAGGGGTGTGGACGTGCATTTCAAGCTACTTTACTCAAAAAGAAACTGCTTATACTACTAAGTTTTATATTTCTAAGAATAGCTTTGAATGTCTCACTTATAGAGGCAACACAAGTTGTCTTTGCATGTTAAGCGACTTAAAAAAAATGTGACCACTCTGTGGTGACATTTTCAAAGTGAAATGTCCAGTGATTGGCAATAAAAGTGCATTCAGTTTTATCGAAAACAGATAAACATGAATCTGGCAATGTTTTAATATGTTGGTGGTTGTACATATCATGGCAGTTCAGAAATCGAATGCCTAAAAGGATAATTCTCTGTTTGAAAATAATGTACCACCTACACTAAACCCTACCCTAAACCTAAGTGATAGTGCTAACAAAAGCACACATGAGATAAAAACACATTTGATGAAACACCCATGCCATTTTAGCTTCCTTTTACAAGGCTTTGACCTGTTTTATTGTGACTTGTGTTTCATGGGACTCGTACCTGAGCGCTGCGTCGCAAGTCAGTGCTGTACCAGGTGAGCTACCGAGCAAGTTTACTACCTCAGAAAAGCCCTATGTATGGAGCTGGTTATGTTATACAAATGTAAAAATGTATTAGTTTACAAATCATGAACTTTGGTAAAAGTGTTTTGAGGTCAAAACATAGTATTGTACAAGAAACAGTCAGACAAATCTTTTTCAAGAATTTTCACGTATTTTCGTGCAAAAATATATATATATTTTTTTTTACTTTTTGCCATTTTTTCCAATAATCTTATGTTGATATTAGGCTAGGATAGGAGAAAATATTTAACAGCAAAAGACAAAAAAGTTGTGTCATTAAGTAATGACCTCCTGGCAAAAATGATTCTGGGTCATCTCTTTACCTTTTTGAGCATGCAAAGATAAATTGTTTCCTGTCTGACTTTCACAATGTAGTCCATTCACAGTTGGACCATTCATTCATTTGGACTATCGCTCTGAGAGAAAGCAGAAGTGTACAAAAAAGGAGGTAAAAAAGGAGAACCGAGGACAAAAGAGAAAGACTGAATGACACTGAGAGATGGAGGGAGAAAGTGAACATCATACTGCAGGGCATTTCCATTATTTTCCTTAGGAGGAACACTGTGCTTTTTCTCAAACAAAGCTTCTGGCAAAAAGAAACAGTCAGGACATGCACACGCAGACTTCATGACAATGTGTCTGTTCTCCTTGAGTCCCAATCTTCAGCTGAAGGATGGAAAAATGGGAGGTTAGAGTGCTTTCGGCACACTGTTCCCCTCTTGTGCGTGTGTCTCTGGCAGTCGGAGCCCCGGTCTGGATGGGTGGGAGCAGATGCGTGGCTGTGTGGAGGGCAGGTGCACTCCGCTCTGCACCAGCGGCCACCAGAGAAACCCAGCGGCTGATGCTGCTGCTGCAGTAAAAAAAAAAAGGCAGCCCCAGGAGGAGAGCTTTTTATAGCAGATATCCAGCCTGAGATCAGAGAAAACACAGAGGATAGTGATGTAGGGATGGGCATCATGAGGAATGTAACGATTCTGTCTCTGATTACAATTCAATGCATCGTTTCCTGGTCTTTTACAATTCCATTAATGAATCATTTTAGATTTCAACTGTTATACGTATATAACAAATTAGAATTGATAACAATTTTTGAATCGACAACTTGTGCACAACAAACTCACTAAAACTTTTTAGATTTTCGTCATATAATAGATAGATAGATAGAAGTTTGGGGTCTATACAAATTTTTTTCATGTTAAAAAAAGAAGCATTTTATGCTCACCAAGGCAGTAATAGCAGTAATAATTTTTAATATCATTACCATTTTAAAATAACAGTTTTCTATTTTAATATATTTTTAAATGTAATTTATTCCTGTGATGCAAAACTGAATTTTCAGCATCATTACTCCAGTCTTTAGTGTCACATGATCTTTCAGAAATCATTCTAATATGCTGATTTTATGCTCAAGGAATATTTATTTTTATTATCACTGTTGAAAATGTTGAGTGAATGACTGCATGAGCCACAAGGTCAAAACAGATAAATTATATTAAATGTAGCATTTCTAAACTATAAAAAAATAGTAGAAAAAAATAATAAAGAGACATAAAAAGTTATCACAATATCACTATTAATACTAGAGGGTTTTAAGCACTTAAAACCCCATGAATACTGCAGTTCTTATTCCTATTTTATCTCTACATTTCCAGGATGTTGGTGAAGGACAGAGGTTTCCTTTTTAAACAGCTAATAGGCTTTAATGACATCCTTACAGTCAAAAAAAAAAAAACCTGATTTCCTAGTCATATTTAGGTGGTATTAGGAGAAAGGACAATGTCCTTCTAGAGGGCATTCAACTGGACAATAATCAACTTGTGCAACATGAGTCATCAATATTGCTGTTCAATAAATGTAGTTATGGTAAAATGTTAGAAGACAGATATCATTCATTCTACACTTTGTTCATCCTCAACAGTGTCAGAAGTCTGCATCTATATCAGGTTCTATACCAATCACAGAATGAAAAACAAGGTAAATATTGGTTCAGCAGTGGTTCATGGTTGAATAATGTGTGTCTTGGTGGTACTCTGTCTGAACTGCACATGTTTACACTGTGTATTCAGGAAGTACTGTATCATTTTCCCTACATGTGAGGAAAACCACTACTGCAGTGGGATTGTATCGAGACACGTACATCCACACATATATGTTTCCTTCACTTCCTGTGCCCAGAGTGGGACAACATTGCAACTAATTAAGTGTGGCACTCCATGTAGAAGCAGTGGGCATCAAGGTCATCACTTCTCATCGCCTACTGGAAGTCCTCAAAAAAAAAAAAGGCTTCTGCTGGGAGAACCGTAACGTAAGACTGGATTTGCTGACCCAGTAAAAAAACTGAGAAATATGTAAAAAAAAAAAGAAAAAAAAAAAGAAGTAATCCCTGTCTTGCTGCCTCACACTGCAGCTTTTAATTCAGTATATATGAATTATTCTATACTGAATAGGCTAGCGCAACCTTGCCAGGGCACTCAGTGGATATTAAATGGTTCCATTATAGCCAATGATTTGGGATTCACTGAAGTTCATAGGTCCTGAAGTTCCGTCTACTGAAAGAGCTTGGTTTGACATCCAGCATATCTGAAATATTGTGTTTGTGATAATAGCATCTCACTTAAAGGCTTGGCTTTTCGAGACTGCCAGCAACATTTGCTTGAAGTGGCCTTGAGATTGTGCATCTAAAGTGCTTGTGGGAAAATAATTTGCATATTTAGAATTCTTTGCGTGGTTGCGTGCTTATGAATAAACATGACTATAGTGCTTGTCTATCTGTTTTGGCAAAAGTACTCAGTGTTGATGTGAGAAGTCAATCCTAATCAAAGGGTTGATGCAATGGTGGGATGGCAGCGGATGACCCTTCACAATAAGAAAAGACTGACATTTTAGAATCCTCTTGGCTAGAGAGTTAGTGACCAGAGATTTTTTTTATAGACACAAACTCACACGTGTCATTTGTGGTTGTAAAGTAGCCTAAAGCTATTCACAATCTGTCTAAAATAATTTGACCTATTTATACCCTAAAGTCCAGTGGCCCAAAGGCATTTTTGTGTTCTCGTTTGACATAAATTGTCTAGAACCTGATTCTGGAAGAGCCGTTAACCCTCTAAAGTTGAAATCATAGAAGATATGGAATCAAATGTGGAGTTAATTAGTAAATATAGCACACTATTAGATGCTTTGACTTTGACTACTGGATGAAAACACTTGGAAAGAAAGGTAGAGGGCAAAAAACTCCTTCTTGGAAAATACTTCTTGGAAGTATACTAATTGGGTCTTTGGGGGGAAAATGTGAGACACAGTGGATGCATTTTGCTACGACAATATCTTATTGTATACAGTGTCTAATAGAAATCTGAGGCAAATGCTAGGGCAGTCATAAGGGACATGTTACTGAAGTAACTTTTAAACGGCACCACAGTAATGTTACTCTTGTTACATTCTCACCTCATTTCGGAGTATTCAGAATATTTATCATATTTAATAAATATTATTGTATTATAATGTATAAGTATGACATTATATACATCATTATATGCATCATGTTTGTTTGTTTTTCTTTAGTAGCTTTTAAGTCTTTTATTCTCACTAAGGTTGCATTTATTTGATCAAAATATACAGTAAAACGGTAATATTGTGAAATATTATTGCAATATAAAATAACTATTTTCTATTTTCAGCATCATTATTCCAGTCTTCAGTGTCACATGATCTTTCAGAAATCATTCTAATATGCTGATTTGCAGCTCAAGAAACATTTATTTTTATTAGCAATGTTGAAAACAGTTGTGCTGCTTAAAATGTATGTGGAAACCATGACAAACGATTCTTTGATGAATAGAAAGTTCAGCATTTATTTAAAACTTTTGTAACATTACATATGCCTTTACTGTGACTTTTGATCAATTTAATTCATCCTTGCTGAATAAAATAATTTATTTTAAAAACTCAAACTTTTGAACGGTAGTGTAGGCATTTTTTAACTTCTCCTACCTACCTTGCCTACAAAAAAAATTAAAGTCATGTCATGTTACTTTGATATATATCATGGTACTGATATTTATGTACAATGGTATTTATAAGGTATTATAAGAGTACGCTCTTGTACTGGATGTGAATGTTGGTTTTGGAACAACATGAGGGTGAGTAATGACTGATTTTTCACTGTTCCCCTGAAAATGCTTAAGGTAAAGTAATTGTAATAGTTTTTCAGGGAGGAGTCCGCTCCCTCCAAATGAACCCAACTTTGATACTTGGTGAGCAAGTGTAGACCTCCTGCTAGGTGATCCGTCTATTTCGGATTTACATAGGGCACAGAGAATGTTAGACAGCTTGTTGCCTCCTGACGCAGATGTAGTGAAGCATGTGCATCCTCCAGTTTTGCCTGCAGGATACCTTGAGTTACTAGAATCAGTCTATGTTTCTGTAGAGGATGGTGACGAACTGTTAGCCAAGTTCATGGGCACTCTACAGAACCATGGTGAAAAGTCATCAGATTATTTGCACCGTTTGCAAGTTATTCTGAGTACAATGATTAGGAGGGGAGGCATTGCGGAGAAGGATCATGACCATTTCCTCTTGAAACAGTTTTGCAGAGGGTGTTGGGACAATGCTCTCATTTCCAGCCTTCAGTTAGAAAAGAAGGAAGCTCAGTCACCCTCTTTTGCTGAGTTGTCAAAAAATCCTGTTACTTACCCGAAAGTACAAGCTCCCACTCAGCAAGTGTTCTGTTGCCAAAATCTGTTGCTTTTGAAACTGACCTCCTAAGGAAGCAAACTGCAGAGGTCCAGGCCCAAGTTACCTCACTATAGGTCAGCCTCCAGGTCAGAAACGTCCAAGCAGATGCTCTGAAAAGGCAGAGTTGAGCACTTTGAGGAAAGACATGGAAGAGCTGCGCACTTAAATAGCCACTATGAAAGCGTCTGTTGCCCAAGAGGAGAAGCACGATAACCCAGATGATTCAGAAACCCTAACTAGCTGCCTAGACAATATCTGTCCTATTTCCTCCAGACCAGCATGTGCTACTCCCTCCAACCCTTGGTTAATTGATTTCCTCCGAGAGCATTGGACTAGTCTCAAGGAAGCGGAAAGAAAATGGCGCAAATCAAAAGAATCAGCTGATCTCAGCAGGTATCAGTCACTGCTATCTTCATTTTCCACCAAAGTCCACGCTGCCAAAACTGCCTTCTTCCATAAGATCAACAGAATATCAGACACACACAAACTCAAACATTCAACACTCTCCTTTGTCCCCCTCTGCCACCTCCCACCACCTCTTTAACGGCTGACGATTTTGCTAATTACTTCACAAGCAAAACCACATCCATCAGCAGTCAGTTTTCGGCTCCACTCACCCAGGATCTCTCAGCAAACAGAAAACAGAAGATGAAGTCTCTACACTTATTATCTCCAGCCACCCTTCCACCTGTACTCTATTCCCAATCCCCTCACATCTCCTACAAGCTATTTAGACTTCTGCCTTCAGTCACACACATCATCAACACATTTCTTCTCACAGGCATTTTTCCTACCGCATTCAAGCAGGCTCGGGTAACCCCACTGCTTAAAAAATCTACACTAGACACCTCACTTGTTGAAAGCTACAGGCCCAAGTCTCTCCTCCCTTTCATAGCAAAATCACTTGAATGCATTGTTTTCAACCAAATGTCTTCCTTCCTCTCACAGAACAACCAGCTGGAAAATAACCAATCTGAATTTAAAAGTGGCCATTAAACTGAAACAGTAAACTTCAGTTCTCATCTTCCTAGATCTATCTGCTGCATTTGACACTTTTAATCATCAAATCCCTTTGTCCACCTTCTCATCCCTAGGCATCACCAGAACTGCACTCCACTGGTTTGAGTCTTACCTCACAGTTAGGTCCTTCAGGATGGCTTGGGAAGGAGAGGTATCCAAATCACATCAACTGGTTACTGGGGTTCCTCAGGGATCAGTTTTTGGGCCCCTCCTCTTTTCTATATACACTACATCACTGGGACCCATCATTCAGGCACATGGTTTTTCCTATCATTGCTATGCTGATGACACGCAGCTCTACCTCTCATTTCAACCAGATGATTCAACGGTACCTGCTCGGATCTCAGACTGCCTGATGGACATCTCGGCATGGATAAAAGAGCATCACCTGCAGCTCAACCTGGCTAAGACACAATTTCTGATCTTTCCAGCCACCCCATCAGCACAGCACCAGTTTACCCTCCAACTGGGTTCATCAACGATAATCCCATCAAGTTCACCCAGGAATCTTGGGGTGATCCTTGATGATCAGCTGACCTTTAAAGATCACATTGCAAAAACAGCACGATCATGCAGGTTTGCACTAACATCAGGAAAATCAGACCCTTCCTAACAGAGCATGCAACACAGCTTCTCGTCCAGGCCCTTGTCATTTCTAGGTTGGAGTATTGCAATACTCTTCTGATTGGACTTTCAACGTTTGCAATCAGACCTCTGCAAATTATTTAGAATGCAGCAGCATGTATTGTTTTCAATGAGCCCAAGAGAGCCCATGTCACACCGCTTCTCATCTCTCTGCACTGGCTTCCAGTTGCGGCTCGCCTCAAGTTCAAGACATTGGTGCTTGCCTACAGAACTGCCACAGGCTCCGCAACCTCCTACCTGTGCTCTCTCCTATGCGTCTCCGTAAATGAGTGTCCCATCGCAGAGAGGCACAAAATCACTCTCAAGGACATTTTCGTTCACCGTTCCCTGTTGGTGGAATAACCAACCTAACTCCATCCGAACAGCTGAATCTCTCACAATCTTCAAGAAGCAACTAAAAACTAATCTCTTCCGTGAGGATTAACTGCCTGCAATAATAATAAAAAAAAAAAAAAAAAATCTATGCCTTCACTGTTCTCTGATTATCCTCCTGTCCTAGCTTTTACTATTTTGAACGATGACCGAAACCTTGTATAACGGGCACTTCTCGTGTTTATTGTCATCTTATGATACATCGCTAATCAAAAGTAAATATGTTTTCCATAATAAACAAACTGATTAAGAGCAAATTTAATAAATAGGAAAAGAGTAATTATATACACATATTAGCAGATAAAGGGTAGTTAATTCTATTAGCTTGAACTTAAGTAGGTCAAAGAAAGAAAAACTAATTAACAAATTAATATTGAAGAACTTAAATAGAATTATAACAGAATAGTGTAAATCTAAATTGTTGGGACAAGGCATTATTGTTTCCCTTTCAAGGGAACTTCGAACTGCGTCCTCTAGGGGTCGCTATGGGGAACGCCTCGTCGTGACCCGTGTCTGAAGCATAAATTGAAAAAACACCAACAACACATTGGCAGCCCATGACGTCACTACCGGTGCGACTATAGTATAAATAGGCGCTGGGAGAACATGTCATTCTCTTCTTCGTCTTCACTGACCGTTTTGTTTGAAGCGTGCATTTCCGAATGGTAAGAGCGATCTATATTCCTATCGTTATGGCGAGCACTAGCAAAGCGTTTAGAGGGTGTGCATCCGCATCGTCGTTATTTGACACCTGATGAGACACACGATCTCTGCGTTGTTTGTTTGGGCAAAGAGCACGCACGCGATGTGCTTGAGGGGGCAATCCGCGTTCATTGCGAGCGTATTTTAATGAAAAGCTCCGCTCTCGTTTGTCTCTCTTTTCGAGGAAAGGGGGGCAGCCATCTGCTACCCCTAGAGGACGCAGTTCGAAGTTCCCTTGAAAGGGAACGTCTCAGGTTACTTATGTAACCATGGTTCCCTGAGTAAGGAACGAGACACTGCGTCCTCTAGACTTCCTGCCATGCTTCGAACGCAAGCTTCAGACGAAGAAGTGAATGACATGTTCTCCCGGCACCTATTTATACTGTAGTCGCACCGGTAGTGACGTCATGGGCTGTCGCCGGCCAACGTGTTGTTGGTGTTTTTTCAATGTATGCTTCAGACACGGGTCACGACGAGGCGTTCCCCATAGTGACCCCTAGAGGACGCAGTGTCTCGTTCCCTACTCAGGGAACCATGGTTACATAAGTAACCTGAGACGTTTTCTTTGTCAAGTTTTGACTCTTGTTTTTTTATTTTGCTATTTTGTTTTCCCAATACATTTGACCTGTTTCTAACACATCCAGTGCTGTTGTGTTTCCTTTCCTCCTTGTTGTCGAGCCTGTCTCTTGAGCAAATTTAGTCTTCTGTTAACTGGTCCAGTTTTGGAAATAGTGCACCCTCTTCACACTCATTACCATCAATCACTGGGTGAGAGTGAGGATTACACTCGTGACGCGACACACATTACATAACCATCCAAAATATGAATACTGAATACTGAATGCACCACCAGAGTAACATTTTAGTGTCGCAGGATACAAGTTGGTACACTCTCAGAAAAAAGGGTTCCTTACTTACCCCTTAATGGTACATGTACAGTACATATTACTTTTTTAAAAGTACATATTGGTACCTTTTGAAAGGATATTGCCCCATTGAGAGTTTGTATCTTTTTTTTCTGCGAGTGTATTGTCATGTGTCCTTATGAGAGTGTGTCTCCTTGTCTTCACATGTCAAGATGTGTGTCCTTCTGTGGCTTGATTCTGCAGTTGTTCTCTAGTACTTCCCTCCCTCACGCATCATTGACAGAGCTAATAAATGGCAAGTGCAGCTGGATTATGTGAATGTGCTGAAAAACATCAGGGAGACTAGAGGGCTTAATTTCTTAGCATAGCCTGTGGGCCACCTGATGACTCCTCACAATGACAACAACTTTCAGAATCGATGCCTGTGTCCCCAAAGAATCTGGTGTAGCCCAGTGAATTTAGTTTATTGCCCCTAGTTAAATTTAGACATGCTTTTTAAAAGTTATGAGAAATTTATATAGTAGGCCTACACTATATGCAGAGCAATGTGAATATTGCCAAAAGTGCTCATACAACTCTAGGAAAGTCGTAGGAAAGAGGTCCTAGGTTATAAAAAATGTTCTTCACACTAAGGAAAAAATTAATTGTTGGCATCACTGCTAAAACCCAATTTTGGAACCTTTATTCTTTTGAGTGTAGCATCCTATACTAATAAAAAACTACCAAAAAATACCATGCTACTTTAAACATGAAACCATGGAAGTACAATGAATATACTATGGTACTGTACATGAATATGGTAATAATTCAGTACCACCGTATATAGGTTTTTATAGCATGGTTATTTGAACATGGTATCATGGTAGTGGTATTCTTGAAAGTAGCTTACCTTTATTTTTCAATGAATTTCAGTGGCAAAGTGCCATTGTTGTGCTGAAGCATTGTGCTGCCTCAGTTTTTTTTTTTTTTTTTTAACAGGATCTCTCCCAAAAATGTTGAAGTCCGGGGTGGGAAAAACAGAGAAAAGAGTTAGAGGTTGTTGTCAAATTAAAAAAATTATTTTATATGCAATAGTTCTCCACCCTCTAATGCACCATAGAGTGTGTGAAGATGCATCTTCCTAGAAGAAGCTTTTGAAAAGTTAATGCTAATGCTAAATTATTTTAGCTGGGTGACTGCATGTATATTTTTGACTCTGACTGAACAGTACTAGCAGATGGTGCTCTGGGATACCTGGGAAAACCCATGAGTTCCTCTGATGATTCTTTTCAGACCACACACTTACTCTTATATAGCGTTTAAAAATGCAAGCGACCAAAACATTAGAGTGACTCAGCAGCTCCTCTCCCCCGAGTACAGAATGTTTTAATGGTTTTAGCTGTCAGAGTAAAAGGCCTGTATTTTTAATTTTTTTTGACAGCTGTGCTCTCAATATTCATATATGCCTGCAAAGGTAATAATCTTTAGTACATGGTTTAGATTCATTTTATACTGCCAATATACACTCATATAAATACAGGTTCATAGAAGTGAAAAACAGATTTTACACCTCATATTATAGAACCTTTCACAAAAAACTTCTTATTATTTACTTTGCTAGAAAAGCATATATTCTAGTTCTTCAAAGAAACCAGAAACCAAACTGATCTGAAAAACATCAAAACCTTTTTTAATCTCCAAAAAGAATCACGTAGCAAATCAAGAACGCTATACAGTGAAAATGCGTCTTGATAAGAGCCAATAATACTACAAAAGACAACTGAAGAGGCTTTATTTTTATAAGTGAAATATGGGCTTACTAAAATTAGTTTATCAATTCAGTATATGAATTTATCATTTAAACAACATCTTTCAGAATTAGAAGTTTTTGTATTAAGAAATAAATAAAGATCCAGTATCAAAGGATATGGGAATCTGAGGAACTGAATGCATTAAAAAGAAGAAGAAGAAGGGAAAAAAGAAGAAAAACATCTGCTTATCTCAAGAAATATAAGCTTATCGATGTCTCCAACCCAAATATGGGTTATATTTAATTTATTTCAACCCTTTGTAGTGTTTTGATTAAGTTTATTTAAAATGTGAGATCTTAATTGTTTTGTTGAAATAAGATTATTTCATATTCAACTTGAAAGATGAGAAAAATAAAAGAGAAACTGTAATTGGAGGAAAAAAGAATAATGGTCAAAAAAGTTAATTTATGACCATTATTCATCCTTGAAAACTAAACTACTGAGATGTAAAGAACAAAGAAATGTATGCATTGCTACAGCACTTCAGTCTTAAAGGGATAGTTCCAAAAATGAAAATCGTCTCCAGGTTACGCATGTAACCATGGTTCCCCGAAGGGAACGAGACGCTGCGTCGAAACGCTAAGGGAACGCCTCCAGCGTGACCACGCTCTGAATCACATGTGTAATCAGTCCAATGGATGGGCGAGACGTCACGGGCGGGGTGACGTAGCGATCAGGAAGCATAAAAGCACGTGCGGTGAAACCAGCATCAGCTTCTAGGAGTGAAGCAAGTGCTGGCAGGGAGGCCAGAAGTATGGTCCTGAGACGCAGCGTCTCGTTCCCTTCGGGGAACCATGGTTACATGCGTAACCTGGAGACGTTCCCTTTCAGGAACTCGAGCTGCATCTAAACTCTATGGGAACGAGAATGCCCACGCCGCCAGACTTACAAGTCCCAGCCTAGTGTGGAAGAGCACAACTAAGGCAAGAGAAAGGGGAGCCAGGAGTGGCTAAAGTAGGCGGGGCCTGCCGTCCCGAAGGCCAACTTCTGGAGGAGTGAGCCTTGACCCCAAAAGGAGAGGGGAGATCAGAGGACTCGAGACTATGGAATAGCATCTTGATCCATCACTTAGCATAAGCTTCTCTGGCCGGAGGCCTCGGCCTCAGCACACCGTGGAGGAAACGTGTAAGAAGAGGGTGTCTTCCCACTGAATGGCCACCGAGAGGGCCGTGGTAGGCCGCAATGGCCGCCACGAAGACCTCTAGGGTGGAATGGGTCAACCCTGCGGATAAACAGGCCTGCAGGAACTCCAGAACTGTACCAAACAGGCAGTTAGCTGGGTCGAGCTGGCGGTCTCCACACCAAGAAGGACAGTTTCCTCATAGAGGGAGCTCTGGATGGAGGATGGTCTCAACAACCTCGGTTGAGAGACCGGAAGCTATGAGTTGTGACTCCTCAGAGGCCACACCCACAGCTTCCACAGCTCCGGCCAGAACGGGGCTACTAACAAGAGACGGGCCCCGTCCCGGCGCACTCTTTCTAGAACTCCCATTAGCAGAACAATTGGGGGAAAGGTGTACAGGTGAAGCAACGGCCACGTCTGTACCATGTCATCCAGCCCCAGTAGAGCTGGATGAGTCAGAGAGAAAACCAGAGGGGACCGTGCGATATCATCTGAGTCGCAAACAAGTCCACCTGAGCCTGGCCAAAGACTCTCCAAGTCTGCTTCACCCCTCGGGGTGAGGCATCTATTCCCCGGGCCTCGGCCCCTGCCTCGACAGGATGTCTGCTCCCATATTGAGATGCCCATGAATGTGAACTGCTTTCAGTGAGAGGAGTTTGCCCTGGGACCACACAAGGATCTGGTGCGCCAGCTTGTACAAGGGGCGCGAACGCAGACCTCCCTGGTGGTTGATGTAAGAGACCACCGCTGTGTTGTCGATGCGCACCAACACATGGTGACCTCTTAGGTCTGGGAGAACACACAGCCTGAACGTTGCCTGCCCTCGCCTTAGGTGTTTGGTTTTGTCTTGTGATTTTGTGACAAACAACACTAAATAAGACTCACAAAGAGATATCAGACTGACACACAAAGAGAGCGCTTGCTGAATGACAGAAAGCTGACGCCGGTTTCACTGCACGTGCTTTTATGCTTCCTGGTCGCTATGTCACCCCGCCCGTGATGTCTCGCCCATCCATTGGACTGATTACACATGTGATTCAGAGTGTGGTCACACTGGAGGCGTTCCCTTAGCGCTTCGATACAGCTTGAGTTCCTGAAGGGGAAACTATCATAATTTACTCACCCTCAAGTTGGGTATCGTTTGAACTTTATCGATTCTGATTCTTAACGATTCCTAGTTTTGATTCCAATAAGGTGTTTAAAAAGTCAAACATTTAGATGTCAAACATATTTATTCTGTGTCTTTTGACAAAGCATTTTGTTGCAGCTGAAAAACATGAGCAAAAGCATGAGCAAAAATCAGCTGCCTACAGAACACTTAGGTCTACAAAAGGAACTTTTGCCTATGGTTTAACAAAAATACCACCGCACCACAGCAAAAACAACTAGACTAATATAAATTTCAAACATTAAATTGTTAAAGACAAGTAAACAGTCAGTAATAAAATGGGAACAAACAAATCAATAGCATAAATAATTACAAATTAACAAATTTCAGGTTTAGAAATTGAAATCAAACGTTTAAAAATACTGCATAGTTTTAATTTCATTAATAAAATATAGATTAATCCTCATTAAAGTGATGAAAGATATTCAGTCAAGATCAGTGAATGATTTTCTCTTGTTCTTTGATTAACATTAATGATATAAGCAGCACGTTTATTCGGGTGCTGTCTCTTTAACACCAAACGCACGCCGATCTAAAAATATTGGTACACATGCATTTTCTTTCTCATCTGTTTACGTTCACTTAAGACAAAAAATGGCTGTTTACGAGGATATACTGACTTAATACTGTGCATACTGGTAGCAAAATGTGAAAAAGAAGTCAGTTCCAGCCCGGAACAACCATTTCTGCAGTGGAAATGCACAGAACGTTTTAAGAACAGACACAAGCTGGGAATCTGGTTATCTGTGCTTGCGCTTCAGGTGTGTGCACAGCACGCATAACAGTGAACAAGTTCTTTCCCTTCTTGCGCTTAAATGGTTTAAAATCACATTAAAATGCGAACACAGAAATCATTAAGTGGAATTGAAATGCATGTGTCTTACCCTGGTCTTGGAAATTTGGAACCGGTTCTAAAATGGAACTGGTTCTCGATACCCAACCCTACCCTCAAGTCGTTCCAAACCTGTTTGACTTTCTTTCTTCTGGGGAACAAAAAAGAAGATACGGTAAGAAATGGTTACCACTGACTACAATGGAAATGAATGATAACCAGAACTGTTTGGCTGTTGACATTCATTAAAATACCTTATTCAGTGTTCCACAGAAGAAAGAAACCAATACAGGTTTGAAACAACACGATGGTGAATACATGATGACAGAATTTTCATTTTTGGGTGAACTGTCCCTTTAAGGTAAAGGCCTCACAGGTACTGAGATTGAATTATACAGTTCTTGACACCGCAAACAAAATGTGCGATTACACATGTGATTCAGAGTGTGGTCACACTGGAGGCGTTCCCTTAGCGCTTCGATACAGCTTGAGTTCCTGAAGGGGAAACTATCATAATTTACTCACCCTCAAGTTGGGTATCGTTTGAACTTTATCGATTCTGATTCTTAACGATTCCTAGTTTTGATTCCAATAAGGTGTTTAAAAAGTCAAACATTTAGATGTCAAACATATTTATTCTGTGTCTTTTGACAAAGCATTTTGTTGCAGCTGAAAAACATGAGCAAAAGCATGAGCAAAAATCAGCTGCCTACAGAACACTTAGGTCTACAAAAGGAACTTTTGCCTATGGTTTAACAAAAATACCACCGCACCACAGCAAAAACAACTAGACTAATATAAATTTCAAACATTAAATTGTTAAAGACAAGTAAACAGTCAGTAATAAAATGGGAACAAACAAATCAATAGCATAAATAATTACAAATTAACAAATTTCAGGTTTAGAAATTGAAATCAAACGTTTAAAAATACTGCATAGTTTTAATTTCATTAATAAAATATAGATTAATCCTCATTAAAGTGATGAAAGATATTCAGTCAAGATCAGTGAATGATTTTCTCTTGTTCTTTGATTAACATTAATGATATAAGCAGCACGTTTATTCGGGTGCTGTCTCTTTAACACCAAACGCACGCCGATCTAAAAATATTGGTACACATGCATTTTCTTTCTCATCTGTTTACGTTCACTTAAGACAAAAAATGGCTGTTTACGAGGATATACTGACTTAATACTGTGCATACTGGTAGCAAAATGTGAAAAAGAAGTCAGTTCCAGCCCGGAACAACCATTTCTGCAGTGGAAATGCACAGAACGTTTTAAGAACAGACACAAGCTGGGAATCTGGTTATCTGTGCTTGCGCTTCAGGTGTGTGCACAGCACGCATAACAGTGAACAAGTTCTTTCCCTTCTTGCGCTTAAATGGTTTAAAATCACATTAAAATGCGAACACAGAAATCATTAAGTGGAATTGAAATGCATGTGTCTTACCCTGGTCTTGGAAATTTGGAACCGGTTCTAAAATGGAACTGGTTCTCGATACCCAACCCTACCCTCAAGTCGTTCCAAACCTGTTTGACTTTCTTTCTTCTGGGGAACAAAAAAGAAGATACGGTAAGAAATGGTTACCACTGACTACAATGGAAATGAATGATAACCAGAACTGTTTGGCTGTTGACATTCATTAAAATACCTTATTCAGTGTTCCACAGAAGAAAGAAACCAATACAGGTTTGAAACAACACGATGGTGAATACATGATGACAGAATTTTCATTTTTGGGTGAACTGTCCCTTTAAGGTAAAGGCCTCACAGGTACTGAGATTGAATTATACAGTTCTTGACACCGCAAACAAAATGTGCTGTATTCGATTTTAGGAGCTCCAAATAAAGTATGAAATAAAGAAGATAAAGACAAAATAAAAACAAGAGTGTATGAAGTAAACAAATTCTAACAAGGCAATGATGGTCTATAGGTCACGTCACAAACAACCTAATCACAGAATACAAACAACATGCATGTGCACATCCACAAAAACACATTTGTTCACATAACAGGCACATGCATTTATCATGGTCTGCCTCCTTCATGTACACACACATACACACATATGGAGGTGTGTTCTGGGTGGCAGTTGGCTGCAGTGAAGGGTGCACACACAGATAATGTGAGCGCACAAGGCCATAAATAATGCAACAGCGACAGCATTCAGTGAAAACTCTGCCCTCTCAGCACACCTCCCATACCTCCATAGGGACGCAAAAAAACCCAGTTTTAATCTCCTTCCCTCTGCACCTTCATCCCTCACTCACAACATAAAAAAAGGAGGGAGAGGGAAGAGGAGAAATCATCTTCAGAAGGAATAAATAAGTCACACTTTCACCACAGCTCCCACAAAGGACACATCCGACTGAATTAGTGTTAGAGTTTTCCTCTCAGTGCATTTGTGCATGCTGGGGTGATTCTGTAGCTGTGTGAAGGTGTGCCTGTCCCATAATTCATTTCTGAAACAAAGGTGGAATAAAAAATCATTTATGGATGTGAAATTGTAAGATGGAAAGTGCAATATTTTTGCAGAAAAGTTAAACGATTAATTCACTTCCAGAATAAAAATTTCCTGATAATTTACTCACCCCCATGCATGTCATCCAATACGTTCATGTCTTTCTTTCTTTCTTTCTTTCTTTCTTTCTTTCTTTCTTTCTTTCTTTCTTTCTTTCTTCATTAACAAAGAAATTAAGGTTTTTGAGGAAAACAAGCAAAAAGAGCAAAGCAGAGCAGTGCTAAACCACCATAACATTAAACCCTAAAAATTCACTGTGCAAACCCCAGGAAACCCCAGAAGAAAAAAAAAACTATTTTAAATAGCTTCCCTGCAGCACCAAATAACATTAGACTACAAAAAAAAAGTATGCATGTAAACTTCTAACATTCGCATCTTAATGAATGCCTGAGAGTAATGGGTCCTTTTGTGTTATGCTTACGAAGCAATAACACGACTAGCAGTTTCATTCAGCACAAGGTAAAGGTGAGGGTCACCAATCCCTGCTCTTTTTCTCTTTCAGTCAGACCTGTCACTGTACAGACAAAAATATACCGGCCTCAGTCGCCTGTTTCTCTTGATAAGTCACTCACTCAAACACCGTTCACACAGCCAAGCGTTCCAGAGAGCAGGGGAAGGGAAGAAACCCGGTGCCAGATTAATCTGCAGAGATATATTTAGACATGCAAACCTTTGACATCCAAGCTTCACTTTCACATGTGTTCAATAGATTTCTGTAGAATGGCTGCACATTCAGCATTGTGGAAAGAGGCCAGGGCTCAGTGCTGCCTCATTTATCTCTCTCATCTAACTTTGATCAAACCATACCGCGGTTTTCATCACGTCTGCACTTATTCTGCAACTTTATGCACCAGCACTTTAAAAAATGCTGGGTTGTTTCAACCCATCTTTGGGTCAAATATGGACAAACCCAAATTTTGGGTTATAAATTTAATTGAAAAATTTAACCCAACAGTTGCGTTAGTCCACATTTGGCCCAAAGTTGGGCTGAAACAACACAGCATTTTTTAGAGTGAATTCATCCTCCAAGGTGTGAACTGGAAACCATTCATAATTATTTTGTTGAAAAATGTTATGGAGGTGAATTGCACTGCAATCTTTTCAGAGCTTATATATGTTTGTTCCATTGACAACAAAGGGACTGTAAAGCCATTCAAACTAAAGACAAAGAATGCTCTGACAGGGTCACGTATTTGTGTTTCAGGATACTTTTGTTAACTAAAAGCAAAATGTCCATCTTTCAACTGACAGATGAAGTAGAGTGATGGGTGCATTTACATTTTCCTCCTTACAGGAAGGCAGTTATTTAAAGGGGTCCCATTATGCTCTTTTACAAAGTCTTGATTTTGTTTTGCGGGTGTACTAGAACATACTTTCATGCAAACAGCACACAATAGCAAATTGGGGTTATAATGCTCAGGGACAGAGTTAAAAAAAATACATTGCAACCACTGTTTCCGCAAACAAAGACGTTTGGGCACGGAGGTGAAAAAAACAGCGTTTCAGGCAGTCGCGCCCTGGACGAGAAGCGCAGCGTCGCGTCGCGCCACATCTTTAAAATTCAAATACATTATTTTCTATGAGTGTAGGCACACCGACGGCGCTTCGGCGTCTGTCCGCGGCGCCCAGCTACGTCGTGTTGTACTTGTAAGAATTGTTCTAGACATGCCGAAAATTTGACAATATCTCCCTTTGGAGTGGACTTTGAGATTTGTAACTTTCTAGATCTTTTTTATGCCCAAACATACACACTACACACTGACTAAAATTAAAAAAGTGAAAAAGCATAATAGGACCCCTTTAAAAAAAACTGCTGGTCTCTGCATATGAAGACCTCCAAGAAGTACAGGGCTGCTAGTACAAGGTTTTCAATCTTTTAGATGCCATGGACCCCCAAATATGATCACAGTTTTACAGTTTTTTTTGGTAAACATTTCCACAGACACCCTAGCACTTGCTTGCAGACACCGGTTTGAAAACTCCTCTTTGAAAACTGCTCTAATACATAACATCAATAGTCAAAACATGATCATCATACAGACATATGCACACATATAAACAAATGTGAAAACCCTCCACAGGGTTAACGGCATAATTCACCAACAATTAATGTGGTCATTATTTATTGACCCTCTTGTCATTCCAAAACCATATACTATGCAATATCACATGAGCAAGAGTGCTGTGGTTTCTGCACGGTTGCGAGTTTAATAAAATATTAATGCTGTTCAATTTCCATTTTATACACAATATTGTAAGTTAACAACTGAGATTCTTGAAAGTAAAGAATATTAAATTTTTATGCAGCTCTTTTCCATACAAGTACAAAACAAAACAAAACAAAAAAAAACGCATCATGCAGTTTTTCTACAGACCCCATATCGATTTTTACACAGATGAAAACGAGGCCTTGAGGGATAGACAGTCTTCACAATGGTATGTACTCTATGAAGGTATTAGGTCACATTATTTTCAAAACTCACAGCTTTCATGGAGTTTCTGTCTGCTGGAAGTGTTTTTTTTTTTTTTTTTTTTGTCAGCTGAAGAATTGTCAGTTTGTTAAACAATACAATCCACTGAACACATTGTACTTCTATTCACAGTCTCATTTTCATTCCTGTTAAACAATACAGATGACACTACACTGACTAAGGTCTATTGGTGAGAAAAGTTATCATATGATATCAGAAAACTTGAAATATGATGCAAGTCTACAGCTAACTTACATCAGCATTTTCCTTAAGAATACATAAAAAGAATGCGGTTTCACAAAAGAGCAAAAAAGAGTATTTCTTCAACATTCAGTCACATGGAGTTCTAATAAAGAGGGACAACTGCAGTGAAAGATATGTTAAATCATGTATTCAAAATGAGAAACCGCAAATCACAGTTTTCTGTCAGCCAAATGTTTTATTTGACAATGACCTTCAGTATTTGTTAGTTTTGTGACTTGCAGTCATAATAGAGGGGGAGGTGATGTGTTTTCAGAGATGTTTTGATGAAGTACGGACATCAGTGATGTTTCCCTGTGTAATTAAATGTCGCTGCCACTTTTACTGTCTCTCATCATTCACAAGAGCTGAAACGAGCAGACGGGTTCACAGCGCAATTCATCATGGTTAATCATTCAGGCCAGGCTGCAAAGAAATCACTGCTGCATAGAGCCTATTCAACAGATTAATTAAAAACTGTACAAAGTCTGGTCAAGTGGGGACTACTTCAGTTGTTTAGAAATATAATTTGATTTCAGCATAGTCATTGACTAATTACAATCAGCATAAAATATGCAAATTTGCAATCTATTGTGATGATTCAAAGTGAGAGTTCTTTGACGTTATACTCTGGCCTGTTTGCTCAAATTATACAGACTATATAGAAAATGTTTTCCACAGCACTTGAAAAAAAAAAGGCGATGATGGTTATTGTGGCCATTGTGATATGTTAGTGTTGGAACATCGAGCAACAATAACCCAACAAGCAAGCCTCAAGAGGCCTTTGGCAAAGTTTCAAAATAAAATAATGAGCAGACAAACACTCTATCAGAGGTCAGACATGTTTACATCTGCAAACACTTCCATTCTGCAGACTAAATCAATCAGACACTCTTTCCACTCTTCACCATCAGAGAAAATAAAGCAATAAGCTCGAGGCCATTTGTTACAGAGTTTTTAACATGGGTAAATGCTGCTACAAAATAAACTCGTGCTAAAAGATCACCCTTCTTTTAGTGAGTGAAAGAACACAGATTGCACACAGACATGAGTTGTGTAATATATAATATTGTGACAATGCTTTGTGAGAAGACGTAAAGCTTTTTTATTTCTGTAAAATGTAAGCGTTTGTACATTTAAGACATATTATTTGAACATTCTTATGTCAACTTGTTTATGAGTAAGCACAACTATAACCGCTATGAATTATTTAGCTTATTGAGCTTATGGCTTCTCCCCAGGCATATGCATAAACACATTGTTTTTCGGATTTACTTTAATTGACAAGCAAAAGTTCAAAAACACCCTCTATTTAAGAGAATATGCTGCGTAACAAAATCAATTATTTAGTGAAATTAAAAACATAATGAGAATTAATTCACTGAGCAAAACATAAAATACACTACTTTATTATATTTATTTTTAGTGAAGTGGAAATAAAAATGATATATTTAAATAATTTATGCCTTAAAATGGTTTGAATACAAGTCTACACCCTTAACCTATTTAGAATACACAAATTTGCAAATTACTGGGCTACTTTTACACTGTTGTCAGGTTGTTTTTTAGTCTGCAGGTTAAAGTGATGTGTAAATGCAAAATATCGAATATTAAAAGAAGATGTAAGCTGTGTCACGGTTTGTCAAGGGAGGACCCAAATGCAGAATGGACAGAGGAAACAGTTTATTAACAAAATGAGAGCACAAAAGGATGAGGCAGGAAGACAATCCACACAATAAGGCAGGGCACACGACAGGAGAACGGGCTGGTCAGGGATGGGGGTAGCTCCAGACTCTGTGGCAAAAGGGGACTAGGTAGCAGCTCAAGGAACCACAGGCTTGGCCCTGGGGATGGTAACTCTTGAAGCACCAAAATGTCTGCCAGGTCAGAAGAATCAGTGACCAGGGAGGACTCAGGAAGCAGGGCAGGAACCACTCGACAGACACACTCAAAGACAAGACAACAGGAGAGACAAGAGATACACAGATCAAAAGTAAAAACTTGCAAAACTGACTATACGGAAATAAAACTGAAAGGAAAAAAATAATAAAATACATACTAGAAACAAAAAACTGGAACTTATGAAAACAAAAGGAAAAAGCGACTCGAACTACAAACAAAATATAAATAAAAACAAGACAGCAACCTTGCTGAAAAGTAGAAAGAAAATAAAAAAGGACCAAATCAAAAGGTTCAGGAACTAAAATAAAAGAACTAAACCACTAGGACTGTAACTAGACTATAGACTAAACACACGAACTAAAAACTAGAACTAACAAGAGGGAAACTAGACTGGATGCAATATACTAAATAGTAAGCTCTAACAAGACTAAAGACAATAGCACGGTGAATGCACACACAAAACGAACCAGCAAAGACTAGAGGGAAATGAGCACAATATAAAGGGATCAGAGCACACGAGGATCAGGTGAACACAATTGGACAAACAAGGACTAAACAAGGGGGCGTGGTGATTGAAAATGAGGAGGCAGGACAAGAGGAGCACATGGCCAACACAAACAAAGACACAGCCATGTGCTCAGGCACAAAATAAACAAAGACACATTAAACAAAGACAAGACAGACAAGACTGTCAGGGCAGGATCCTGACAAGCTGGTCGTCAGAAAAATAAAAACTGAGATAGTCAACAAATCAGTATGTGTGGCAAAAGACACCAATGTGCAGTATATTTTTATTAATGATAATACTGGAAACAAGCAATTTTTCTGCACAATAATATAGTTAATTAGCCTAATTATAGGCTGTTTACAGTTTCCAAGCAATGTAGCAACTGGTTGCATCAATATAGGATGACTCTGCTTGACCTACAGAACCTGTTTGAAGACAAGTCATTATTTTTGCAATTCTTTTGATGACTGAAGCGGGTGCAGAGATTACCCACTTCAGCTTTTAAAAACTTTTTTTTTCTTTCTGTCATAAAGCAGACACCAGCAAATAAACCTTTATACACAAACAAAAAAAAAAAGCAATCTAAGCCGCTGTTCATAGCAACTTTTCTAGCCCTCAGGGACACCGTATACACAATATAAATATAGCACCCCTTGAGCACAGCACACTTATATTACCACCTTGCTATCATATTTATTAATGTGAGGAGAGCAGGCCTGATGCTTGGCACCATAAAGATTAGAGAGTTTCCACCTTCTATGCATCCCAGAGTAACCAGGCTACATTAATAATGAAAGACAAAACAGACCAATGTTATTAGCTTTTTTAAACACTGAAGGGATTCAAAAGAACATCCAGAAACAAAGGACAGAAGACATTTCCCCATTGCCAAACAAAAGTTCAATAGTCAAGTATTGCAATCGCGTTCTGCAATTTAAGATATTGATTTGCTTTATTAAGACAGCCTGCAAAAATAAATTAAATTCATGTAATTATCATGAAAAATGCAGCCCAGAAATACAACATTTAATCTCATTTCAAATTCCACCTTGCAGTGGTTAATTTCTAACACGACATTGTCATGAAGTTGATAAGCACTCCCTTGCCGCCCTCCTTGTGCAGCCACCCAAAAAAAAATTAAAAAATCATCAAGCAAATATATTTTTAAATACAATTTTTTTAACAGCCGTAATATATCCCAATTGCATCTGAAATGTATTTTCCCGATGGCCTGGCAGATTGCAATTAGAGCTGGTCCACTTTTCTGTGTTTTGTGAAGAAAGGTGGATTACTTCTATAGGCAATCGGCTCACCGGTCTGCCTGACAAAGTGGTGACAGTGCGCTGATTGCTTTCTGAGTTCATCTGTTTCAAACATTCCCTCCACTGCCCGACATGCACCATCCGATTGGAAAGGTGGGAGCGATCAATCTGAAAGCCTGTGAGATGTGCTGGACAGCTTCCTTCTTAAATCTGTTTGTGCTAGCCAAGAGCACATGGGGGAATGCTGTTTCATAAGGTCCTTTTCATGATCATGTAAAAGCGGGCCGGGGGTTCAAGGCAATGATGAATTGCTTTCAAATGTGTTATCAGTTTGATGTCATTCCTTCCTTCAACTGGCTCACTAAGCAAATCTAAAAGGAATAGTTTACAAAAAATTTAAAGATATTTGCAAGAATGTTGCGGCTGACTTTCATTTTATGGAGATATATTTCAAAATATTTTATTTTGTGTAGAACGAAAGAAAGCTGAACAGGTTCGGAACATGAATGTATGTAAATAATGACAGAGTTTTATTTTTTTGGTGAACTATCCCTTTAAGCTTAAAAAAGGATGCAAAAGCACCGTAAAAGTCTCATAAAAGCAGTTAATACAACATATAATCAGACCGCCCAAATCGGTCTGATTTGTAATTTAATCATTAAGACCGTTTTTGTGAAGTGATTCAACTGATTCATGATCGACTCAGCTGATCCAGACTATTTATTCATGAACTGGACATAGCTTATTTTCTCTTGAACTTACACATTAAATTGTGCTTGTTCCTCACACCAAGTCATTTTAATCGAACTTTTATGACACCTTTGCATCCTTTTAAACTCTTAACCCTCATGGTGTTTTCCGGTCATTTTGACCTGAAGAGGTAACTACTGAGCTTATGCACCTCAGTTTTTGATTGCCAGAATTATCCACAAATAATGCTTTTTTTTCCTTTTACTACACACAAAACTGGGTTTTGCATTAAGATCCTTGGCCAGCCCTTTTAACTGCATGGAAAAGAGTGACCAGCACATTTCTTCAAAATCCTCCTGTTTTCAAAAGAAAAAAAAGAAAGTCAAGTCAGGTTTGAAGCAACATAAATGATTCTCATTTTCATTTCAGGTTTCGTGTAAGCGCTTTGACCTGCCTTTGAAAGTAGCTAATTTTCCCCTCTTTTTCCTAAGCAATGTGCAGGACCATAAATAGTTTGCTTAGTGCAAGACAATCTTACCATATGCACATATTATTCTGTCCAAATGTGCTCGATAAGCTGGGTAGAGACAGGTGACAGAAACCCCATTAATTAAGGATTTATAAAAATATCCATTCGCCATGATCTGCACTGTAGCAGATTACATAGATGAAAGTACATGTGGTGAAAAAACACGAGACCTTCACGCTTAGGCTTACAGGGAACATTAAACATGATGACAGCAGCAGAGCATCTCTGAAGAGGCGGTCTACTTTTATTAATAGCATTTCACATCCGGAATAAAGCAATCCGAGGAGATACATCGACAAATGTCAAACACGGATAAATGGATTAATAATATCCTTAAATATCCCCTCTTAATGCCTCTTTTCTTCTTTTTTTCAGCTCCTCCACTCCCTCTCTTTCTTAGATTCTCTCCTCGTAACATTAGAGCAGAGCTGGGTGATAAGAACCAATCTGCCAGACAAAAAAACTCTCCATAGAATTTAATCTCTTTGTGCTTTTTCTGTCTTCTCAGACAGCCTGTTGCCGCCGCAGCGGCTGAGGCCTTCATTACTGCAGTCTCAGAACACAATCAGCACACAATTATGGACACTATTGTTTTTCTGTATCCTCAGACTGCCATACAGTGAGATGACTTAAAAGTGCTAACGATACTCTAACTGTCTTTCTTTGTTGGTGACAGGTTTTTGCATTATCTCTGCAAAAAACCTTTTTCATTAAATGTTCCAGTTTTTGATTTGGATTATTTTCTCTTAAATCTGGAAATAAACAGAAACAATAAATCAAATTCCTCCCAGAAAGATTTAGGATTTAATTTTTTTAAGAAAATAAATAAAAAATACAGTCACTGCTCATCACTCCAGCACTTAAATAAGTTTGAATAAAAAGTAAAAAGGTTTGGAGGCTTCGTTTGAATTAATACCAGATGTGGTTTGTACACAGTTGTTTACAAGTATAAAGTGTATAAGAAGTGACAGAGAAACTATCATAATTATGGTTTAAATACGATAAAAAGCCACATCTAATATAACCAAATTATGTTTTTTTTTTTTCTCAGAATAAACATTGCAACAAACATTTATCACTCAGTAGACACACACACACACACACACACACACACACACACACAGACAGAGAGAGAGAGAGAGAGAGAAAAATATGGTCATTCAATATCAGTATGGCAATTCATATTATATTTACGTCAACTTCAACTCCTCTAATACAACTCATGTGTTGTCTGTGTTTGATGATGTTGCATGGTGCTTTCAACACATGTTGTTGTATTCATATTTTGTATTTAATAAATAAAAATAAAAAAGTCAAGTGAAGTGAACTGAGTTCAACTGATTAATATTCAGTGCTCAATGTCAGTGATTAGGAAGCAATGAACACTACACAAGGACCTGGTAAGATTACAAAATTAACTCAAATTAATATTTCATATCCACATACTTTTAGTTGGTGATTAGCCTTGTAATAAGCGAGACAGTGAGTTGGTCATTATTCCTTGTACACTATATTTTATAATGAAAATGTTTCTAATTAGATTAATTAGAAAAATGCTAAATACAGACTTTTGGAACCCACTGTACATCAACCACAATTCCCTAAGCAGAATTCATAAACAAGCTTCAACAAGCTGTCTAGCAATGACGAATTTTTGCGATATTAATCAAATAAGTTGTAAAATCTGCATATTGTGCCTGTAGCGTTGAAGAAAAATATTCCTTCTCCCATGTGTGGTCAGAGAAAGATTTAATTGTGCCCACTGGTGGATCTAATTAAATGAATACTACCATATACAGTGTGACAGCTCACTCATTGCCAAGAGGGTCTTACCCGAAGGGATAAATGTAAAGAGGAAAAAGCACAGTGACTGTACAACGTCATGTAGCTGTGTTTTTATTAGCCAGAGCTACTTACTCATGTTAACCATTCTAAAGTTTAAAAACTCAGAGGGCAATGAGTATTTGCTATTATTAAGTCTTCTGACAAGAATAACATCTTAACTGTGTTTTGGACTTTCAGATACAAAAATGTGTTTGGTCAAACATGTCAAAAATGTACTAAAGAATATTTCGGTGAATATTTATATTTCCCTACCCACATACTATTACCAAGCATACAGAGGTCACAGTCTCCTCTTCATTTCCAGGGGAAAACTTTGTCTCTTAAGATTTTATAATTGCAGAAATAGGTCTGAGAGTGCAGTACACACAACATATATAAAACATATAATACAAGCTTTGCGAAGCTGAGCCAATATTATCTATGATGCTCATGCTCTATCCATTCTCTTTCCCTCTGTATGTGATTTAAGTGTGCCATTGTAAGCTGCACAGAAACTGTGTGTAAAGTGGCAGAAATCGCCCATTTACATGTCTAGACAGAATTCTTATAGATACAATTCCACCATTTGTGTCATTTGATTTGATATTTCCTGTAAGAATAGCACATTTTACCTAAATGTGTAGTGGCTGCTGTGCAAAACCTTAAAATATTTCTTAGTGTTGGTTTATGTTTAGTTGTTCATTGAGAAAACTCTACTTTTCCAAGAGAGACTTTTATAAAGCATTAGTGGAGGACAGCCATCATCTCTAACACCACTGTAGAACTGACAAAGACAGACTTTAACAGCGCTTGACTCGGGTGCCTGAGGAGGAATGTGGTTCACAGTTATTGCTTGCTTTCTCTTGTTAGCCATGGCTAATGAAGAAAGATGGTTGTGCTCGTCTAGTAATGGTGGTTGTTACCCGGCCGTTATTGTTGTCTGAATCAGACTCCTCTAATAAGAATAGATGGCCGTTGAGCACACCAGGTGTAGTTACACTTTATGACCGAGTGACAACAAACTCACCTATAAGTAGAGTGACTTTTTAAAGTTTCAGACTAGGACATGAAGCGGTGAAGTGTATCCCATTCAGTTTCATCAGAAGTGCCATCCATGCTTGACTAAAAGAATTATATAAATAATGCCAAAAGATGTTGTTTTCTGTCAAAATTAATGAAATGTCTTACAGTGTAGTTGGTGCATATCATATTTGTATGATATTTTTGGTTTAACCCTCTTGTCTAAGGTTAGGTCATCCCTGATATTAAAGAATAAAGAAAGTAAAAATACATTACAAATACCTCATAATTTTTGGTATTAGAATTGGAATTTGTGACAAATGCATAAATATAAATGGTTTGCAATTTATACAATACCATTCAAAAGTTTCCACAAATGAAAGTTTCCACAAAAAAATATTAAAAAGCATAACCGTTATTCAACAACAACAACAACAACAAGAAGCAAATCTGCTTATAGAATGATTTCTAAAGGATCATGTGACACTGAAGCCTGGAGTAATGATGCTGAAAATTCAGCTTTGACATCACAGGAATAAATTACATTTTAAAACAGAAAATAGTTATTGTAAATTGTAATAATATTTCAGACTGTTACTGTTTTTACTGTATTTTGGATCAAATAAATGCAGCCTTTGTTAGCATAAGAGACTCTTTCAAAAACAAAAAAAAATCTTACTGACTTTTGAACATTAGTGTATTTATAAATAACTCCAATAAAGAATTTTTTTTAAATAAACAATGTTCAATTTCTGGTCTTTGTGGGTCTAATTTGAGCCATATTAGAACTATAATTTGTGACACTGTCAAGAATATATACAACTCCATCACAAGCATGTTTTAATTTATAAACCTTGTTCATCATGTGTTATTTACGGTCAAATTTGAGCCATATTTGAAGACCCACTTTGGCCTTTCAGCATGTTATAAAAAAAAGAAGGAAAAACTGTACCCTGCAAAGCATGCTTCACTAAACCTCTAAGAAAACCATTGAAGCAGCATTACATCTCTGACTTCACTTTATATCACTCTATCAGTGTGTAGCTATCAGCTGAGTTTGCTGAGTTTCCGTTTTAGTTCTGTAGCTTATGGAAAATACATTTACAGTGACAGCAAAACACCTCACTTACATTTTCACGTTAATGTTAATAATCTTTTTCAGCGTGTGGTTGAAATGACATTTTTTGTTAGCTAGCTAATCTGACAAGCTGCTTGCACCGCCAGAACGCAGACAAAAGCAAACACATGAAGTTGTAATGTCAATTACATTACAGACCACCGAGCCACACTTTGTGTAAACGTCTGGTCAGATTAGGTATAAACAACACACTGTACTTCTGATCCCATCATGCTGTGGTTAATCATAGTCAGAATAGCAGATAATAGAAATGTGGTGCAGTTTAACCTTGATGCTTAAATTATCTCAAACAAAGGCAATAAATACCTAAAAGAACCCATAAGCATCTGCTTACCACGACTCTCCACAGAATTCCAGGAAGTTACCAGGAGTAAAACCTGCATCTAAGTGGGATCAAGTGAGAAGAGGGCACACAAGTCTAAAGAGTTCATAAACCACCAAAGATATTCAAATGAGTGCTAAATGCTATAAATGGCTTGAATTACAGCCACGGGAAATAATGAGGAGTAGTCTCAAGGCCAGATAAAGCACAAACTGGGCTACATTTTTTTCTGAGAGCCCTGCTATGAGTCTTGGTGTGAGGGTTATGTAAATGCTGCCCTGTTTAAACCCTCCCTTTCCAAAGGTCAGCGCATTCCCCTCTGGGTGACTGATTTTTGTAGATCGGTCTTGGAACAGGCAACACACAACACACTTGCAGAGTTCACATTTCCCCTTCCAAGGTCACCATGGTAACCGGAGGGGGGAAAGTGACAATTAAAAAGTGAGAAAAAAACATAAAAGGTTAATAGTGTCTGTATGCCAACTGGTCATAATAGCATCATTAACTGCGACAAACTGCCTGACTCGTTCCGGTCGAACCTTAGACTAATGACTTAGAGGCTCCTGAGGACAGATAAGACAATATACAACCTTCCAGCTGGAGGTTTAGACCAGCATTTGTTCTTATGCTGTCATATTTTGGCATTAAAAATGCACAGAGCGCCAAGCAAAGTTGGGAATGTCAACTCAATGCAGATACACGCGGTGAAATGGTATCAGTCACAATTACATAAAGCTATTTGGTTTGAATGAGGTCCATGCCAGAGGAGCATCAATATTCTATCACCGCTCTCAGCCTTCTCTGCAGGCTCAGATGTACAAGATGGAGTTTGTCAGCGGCTTGCAGCTGCAGATATGCCTCCTAGAAAGTTAGGGTTTTGAAATTCTGAGCCACGTGTTGTTTGGAGCACATATTTGCAGTTCTCTGCACAAAGAAAGAGAGAGAAGATGATGTTTAAAGACTAAAAATGAAATATCTGTCATCATTTGCTCATCCTCATGTCGTTTTGAATCTGATTTTCTTCCATAGAACACATGCGGAGAAATGTTCTGGTCACTGTTTTTCCACTGGGGACTGAAGTAAGCTTTAAAAAAAGACACAAAATTAAATCTTTGAAAGGGTAATTAGATGTTGTTGTAATCTCTTCCACTTTATCTAACATAATTTTGCAGAAAATTGAGAAAATATGAACATTGCCATATGACAACAAACAATGTAGCACAATGGAAAAATTGCTGCGTTGCCATATAACAACTCAACTACAATGCAATTACACTAATGCGTTTCCTCATTGGGAATTTTTATACATAGTGGCAACAATTATATTATTACATTTATTTGGTATAATTTTTTGGGGAAAAAAAGTGCAAAACAGCTTGTCACTGGGCAGTATTCTCAAAAGGACATATTTGTTCCTTATTTACCCCTAAAAGGTTAATTGTAGTACGTTAAAGGTACATATTACTACTCTAAGGTACTAACATGCACCTTTTAGGGGTATAGGTAAGTTACAAAGTGGTCCTATTAAGGGTACTGCACCATGCAGTGAGAATTTTTAATAGTAGATTTTTCTGCACATTTTTGCCTGACAGTGAAAGATGTTGAAAAACCCATAATAATAATTCACTCAATCAAGTTTGTAATATTTCCTAGGGTTGATACATCAATCAATTAAATAAATAAATAAATAAATAATAATATTTCAGAAAAAAAACAACAACAACCCGTAGCAGATCTACACAGGTGGAGCTAGGGAAGGTGGAGGGTTTCTGAAGCACGCTGCAACTGCTACAGCAAGCACTAGCTCATTGGCTGGTGATGTAAAAGTAACCAATCAGCTGCAGCATGTGAAAAATGAAGTGATTATATCAGACTGAGAACCGATTGCCCTGCACATCGAGTTTCATGACAGAACTTTGTATTCTTTGCTCTTTTTTTTTTTAGCTATTTTATATATATTTTTAAAAAATCACATAAAATGTAACATAAAAAAATGACACACATCACCTTTAAAATACAATATGCTGCAAACATTGGCACATTGGTAATTTATGGAAATATATCTGATTGTGGGAAAACATTGCAGAAACTTTTGCGCCACAAGCTGAAATCATGTTTTTCTCCTGTCAAACACACAGCATGACATTGACTGGAGCTGGAGATTTATTTAATTCAGAGTTGTCATAGTCGTTTCAGCATCCGACACCAGCTACAGTAGAAACGTGAACCCCTGCTGCAGATGTTGTATACAGAAAACGTATTGACATGGAGTGTATTGGCTGTTGACAATGTTTATTTCTCCACCTGTTAATGTTCACCTTGATCAAGCAGGCTGAAAGTCAAAGGCCACGATTCGGCGAATGCCACTATACGGCTGAGTGACAGTAATTGAGGTACTTCTCCACTCGCTGTGGTGACAGTCAGAATTGGGAGCATTCTTTTTTTTTTCAGCAGTTCCTGTGATTCATGGGAGGTAATTTCACATCTCATAGCCACACCAGCACCAACACAGCAGGTGACAAACGTGATAAGAGCATTAATTAAATTTCATCATGTTTGCCTCTCCTTCTCCGCTCTCCACCCCTCCTCCATGCCTCACAAGTAATAAATCAGATAGTTCATTTCTCTTTGCTCAGAGTGCATCAAAGTTGGAGTGCACAGCAATTCCCCCCAGAGTTCAATGACAAGCACAAAACAAAAGACCTAAATGAAATCTACCACCTTTTCTTTGCAGCAGATACCTCCATTATGAAAAGAAATTACTCCAGTAGCTCGTTCTCCCCATTCCCATCATCAACATGCCCTTTTATTATTTATGCCCGAGTCTCTCTCCAGAGTTAAAATGCTTTATTAGTAATAACCTCCATCCATTAAATTGTTTTTGGCACATTATTATTTTTTCCCCACCTGGTTGTTTCTTTCTAATCCAAGGTGGTGAGAATTATATAGTTGCATTTTTCTCAATCTCTTTATGCAACCTTCATCAAGAAAGCCCTTACAATCGCCATCCTCCCATCTGGATTTAGTGGACAGATGCCTGGCCGACAGAAAATAGCTACTTTTCTTGTTTCTTCTTTGTTTCATCTTCAGTAAGCATTATGTATTCCACACACAGCTGCTCTGTGTCACCTAGAGATGAGATTAGTAGCTTTTTATTCAGATTACACTTAGCAATTCTGGTTCGTTAACAATTCCGTTACTACTTTTGATGACTATTTTTAATGTAAAATTATTTCTATATTTTTTTATTTACAGTTAAATTACAAACCTCTGTTATAAATCTTTACCTGCATATTTCCATATAAACAACCAGTCACAAATGCAGTTCTCAGGCTATTGCAAGCAGAGTTATTATCATTAAAAAGCATTCAAATTAAGTACAAATAGAAATATTCCATAACAATAAATATTAGATAAAAATGTAACTAGAAATAGAATATTATATAAAACTTAGATAAATAAATTAGATAAACAATGTAAACTAAATTTAAAATAATTAGAAATGTTGCATTGACAACCAACTAAAAATAATTTAAATGTAATTTTTTTTTTAATATAAATACATTTATAAATAAAAAAAAATCAGCTACTAAAATGATAAACAAAATTACTAAACATTAAAATACAAACTGTGGATGTAAAAAAGCTAATTCAAAATATTAACAAAGACTATAATATTATATACTGTAAATAATACTAAAATGTCAAGCAATTCAGTGAATGAGTGAGTAGTTAGAGCAGTTTAAGAGTTTTTAATTGATGAATTCCACTGATGGCGAGCCTAAGGTAGAACCCATGTGCAGTTTTATTAAAAAACGGTAAACATAAACATGAATATTAGAACATGACTTGAGATATGACAACTTGACTATATTACAAACTTGACAAACCCACCATTTGGAAAGCACTTGAAGGAAGCAATAATTTCCTCATTATCTTCACCTGGAATGTTACCATGACAACACTAGGCAGTGACAACATGAATAGCTTAATTTTGCTGTTAAAATGTTGCAAACATATTTTATAATGAAGTTTTTAAAATATGCTTTATATGTGTGTTTTCTCCCTCTCTGCTCTTAATTAAATAAAATGTGCCATCTCTTCTTTGAAACCTGCAGGTATAGTCACATTTGCTTAACATATCGATTAAACACATTTCTTACCCATGAAACTTATTTAAACCACATAATGAAATGCATAACGAAAAATGTGTTTAATATACCACAACAAAACAAACCAACTTGAATTATTCTGTTTACACATTAACTCAAACTCTCCAGCCATATCTAGCTTTAAAATGATTCACAAGGTTCTCATCACCCAGGATCACATGACAATAAACGATAAAATTACATCATTGAAGTGACCATCGCATGTATCCTTCGCTAACAGACTTGTGGAAGGGCCATTCGTGAAGGGATTCATGTAACCACTTTTGTTTGGAACACCCCAGGTACCCTTCAAGGGTGCAAAAATGCTGTTTGGAATTTGCCCTATATATACACAAGGACTAATGACTAGCAAGATACACCTGAGATTAATCAGGATGATGTACCAATGACAGGTCAGAACTGAGAACCACCTGACAAGACAATGAACCAATGAAAACATGATACATGAACAAAGGAGCACATGAATATAGATCACATGAGGGGCAAAGGGAGTCACATGACACAAGACAGGAACCATGACTATGACAATTACAAAATTAAAGACATAAAAACATGAACAAACAAAATCTACAGCAGATGTGACAGATTCATTATAAAGAACCGGCTTATAAGTGATAGAGTTATTGATCTGGTCTACACTGGCCTACTTTGACTGTATATGCTCAAGAACTGAATCAAACATCATGAAAATGATTTACTTCCAGTATTTCTTTAAAAAACTGGCTTATTTCATCACTAAATGAAGAAAACCTTAAAAAACAAAACTCATCAAAAAAACTCTCCTATAATCTTGTCTGACACAGCCAATCTGTGATCACACCAGTTTTATGGGGAGAAAGGCATCAGCTGGAAGCCAACTTTAAAACAATGTTCATTATCATAATCTTAATTACAGCGACGAGAAAAAGAGCAATCGTATGTGGCAAGATTTAAAATTTAATGCAGAGTGAAGCCGTTTAGCAGACAGTGACACTTGTCTCCCGCCCGATCAGGCAGGGCATTAACGATCCATTTCCCAAATCAGGCAATAATTTTGATGAATAATGAAAGAGGAGAGGCTATTTAAAGCACGCACATCTCACAATCACCCCGAGGCCTCAGCGGAAACGGAGATAGAGCCAGTGATTATTGAAGAGCGGATCATATAGGGCTGGAACTAAATGCCCTGTCATTCCTTCAAAAGCCGTCATAGTTGTTCTCAGCACACAGCTCGTCCTTGCACTATATCATGTGATGTCATCCACAAAGGAACTTTTTCGTTATAATTGGGCTACATTTTCCCAAACAACTTTTACCATTTGCACTCTAGTAGCTTCTGTGAAACTCTTCAGTTCTGTCTTTTGTTATGGAGCCCAAATCCCAATTATTCTTTCAGAACATGTTCTTAATGACAACCCATAGAGGAGCCCACGTCTCCATCTGCACTCCCCGCCTCTGCTGCACTACACCCAAATATCCCCTCACCCTCTGAGATAAAATGATAGTGAAAGTATTATCTCACCCGCTCCACTGACTGTGATTGGTTTTGGCAGTTCACAGGGAATTAATTTGGGCTTCTCTATTGGAAGGCAGAGGAAGCTCTGGAAACTAATGAGGGAAGAGGAGTTTTGGGATTCAATAGGTGAAGAGATGTGGGCAATCAAGGCTGACAACACCCCTTCAGCAGAATGAAGACAAGATCCGGGAGGAGGGCTGAGGTTGAGGTGCTGGAACGCTTAAACGAGGCGGCGCTGGATTTTGAGGTGCTTCATGTGGACAAATCCTTTATTATTCAGGGCATGTGTGTGCTGGCTCAGATTTTACGCTGTATACGTTTGTCAATGTCTTCGGATGTGGAATAGGACTGAACTGAGGATACAAGCTATCAGATTACTCAATCATTCTCAGCATCAACATTTCCTAATATAAATCAGGGTACAAGCCTGTCAATTAGCGTGATTAATTATTTACAAACAATAATACAATAGAAAACGCAATGCAATTAATTATGGTTATAAAATACAAGACAATGACACAGTGGACAAAAATCTCTGTTTGCATAGACAGTTAACAAATATTGCAGATGCAATACTAAAACTCTTCCTGTGTAAACGGCCTCTACTTCGCTAACTCAATTGCTAATTGGATTGCAGTGGGCTGTAGGCCAATGACAGGCTTTTGTTCAAGGAGATGGAAATGAAGCCACATATATATTGGATTTTAAACCCACTGCTATTCAATACTTTTGTCTGCCACAATAATCTCATTATCTTCATTTGGGTTTGAGTCTGCCCTGGGTCATGTCATGATTCATGAACCCAACATAGGCTCTACCTATATTTTTTGCGAAACTCGTAAAATGTAAATATTTATATTGTAGGTGTTTGTGTGAGACAACATCAAAATTGGATGAAAAGACGTGAACTCACTAATGCTTTAAAATCAGTTAAACTCATTTAAAAAAAAAATGATGTTAAAAATGTTTATGCTTCACTTACATAGCCTTCCTTATATGGTATCAGCCCATATATGGGTTCATTTGAAAGCTTCCTAACACATGCAAAACCCTTAAAGGAGAAAACCCCCCACCACAGGCAACTAAACATCCTTAAAGGGCAGACATAACAAGCACTGTATGTGAATTCTGTCACGTTTTTAAGTGTATGGCGAAAACGTTCACAGAGGCCGTTTGCTTGCGGATGATAAGCTGTAGTGTGATGAAGCTTAATGCCCAGATTATGCGCAACCACCGCCCAAAGCTCAGACGTGAACTGCGAACTGCGGTCTGAGGAGATGTCTAACAGGGTGCCAAATCTGGCAATCCAGGTACTAATAAGAGCATGTGCAATGCCCCCAGTTGATGTTGACACCAAGGGCACAGCTTCTAGCCACCTAGTAGTCCGAGCCACCATTGTGATCAGGTGAGCGTACCCCCAAGACAGAGGAATAGGACCAACAAGGTCAATGTTTACATGATCGAAACGACGTTCTGGTACCTCAAAACACACCAATGGTGCCCTAACATGAGGCTGCACTTTCGCTCTTTGACAGGCGATACATGAAACGGACCTCACTCTCACATATTTTTTAAGGCCACGGCAGACAAATTTAGAAGCCATCAATCATTGGGAAGCTTTTCCACCCAGATGCGACAAACCGTGAACAACGTCAAAAATGTGTCGTCTCCAGGTTCTGGGTACAACGGGATGGGGACGACCCAACAAAACATCACAAAGAAGTGAAACGCCGGCCTCATCAAACATGACATCAACCAAATTAAGGCCTGTGGCCCATGTCTTCAAGAACTGGACTTCCGGATCAGAACTCAAGTCCGCGGCCATACTGAAGTAATTCACCTCCATGTGTACCACATTGGAACTTGCTCATGAAAGACAATGTGCTACTGCATTGGATATCCCTGCAACATGCTGAATATCAGTAGTAAATTCAGAAATGTAAGCGATATGCTGTAGTTGGCAGGCGGACCATGGCTCTGACACCTTTGACATAGCAAAAATCTGTGGCTTGTGATCAACAAAAGCAGTGAATTGCCGGCCTTTGAGTAAAAAACGAAAGTGTCGAGTGGCAAGGTAAAGGACAAGTAATTCCTGATCGAACGCACTGTAATCTGCTTCTGTTAACTAGGATAAAGTTGGTGACTAAAGAATGCAAGTGGCCGCCAATGCCCATGCACCAACTGTTTCTGGACTGCCCCAGCAGTGAAATCAGAAGCATCTGTAGTAAGAGCGATGGGAACATCCGGAAGCGGATGTGCCAACATGGCTGCCTCTGCTAGAGCCTGTTTAGTGCTTTCAAAAGCACCAATCATCCCGTCGGACCAACTGAGTATGTGATGAGGAGCACTGCTTTTAAGGGCCTTGTAGAGGAAGCATAATAATAAATCTGTGATAGAAATGAGCCACTCCCAGGAATTCTTGGAGAGCTTTAATTGTATGTGGCAATGGAAAATCCTTAACTGCAGCCACCTTTGACGGCAACGGACGCGCACCTTCACTCGTAATTCTGTGTCCCAGAAAATCACTTTAATGAACTAGGAAAACGAAAAACCCTTAAAGGGGAAAACCCCCCACCATAGGCAACTAAAAATCCTTAAAGGGGAAACATAACAAGCACTGTATGTAAATTATGTCACATCTTTAAGTATATGACGCCACACAATACATACAATTCACTGTGGTTTTCAACTGAAATGACCACTAGTGGCTGTAAAATTATGATTTGCAAACCAAACATGATTTGTAAAGCAATACATTTTGACATTTTACATATTAAAGTAATACATTTTGACAGATAACCAGCTCCATATGGCTTTTCGGAGGTAGCAAACTTGCTTGGTTGATCACCTGGTACAGCAATGCTCTTGTGATGTGGCGCGCTCAGGTACAAGTCCCATGTAACAGAACTAGTGATAAAGCAAATCAAAGACTTATAGAAGCAAGCTAAAATGGCATGATTGCTTCAGCTGTGTTTTTATCTCATGTTTGCCTTATGCTAACACTATCGGTTTGGTTTAGAATAGGGTTTAGTGTAGGTGCTACATTATTTTGAAACAATTTTTCAAGCGTTAACCTTTTAGTGACACTCAGCATTCCATTTCTAAGCTGCCACAATATGTACAACAACCAATGTAATAAATAGTTTTGAATAAAACTGAATGCACGTTTAGTGCCACTCACTGGACATTTGTCTTTGAACGTGTCGTGAAACATGCAAGAAGCAATGTAATGTCATTTGCAGAAATGTCACAACAGGCACGTTTTTCCAATGAGCCTGGATTGCGTTAACCTGTTCCACCTTTCTATCCCTCTGCTTTCCTGTCAAAATTCACAACATACAATGAACAGCACAGGTGTGATTGCTGATGTCAAATCAAACATCAGTGTGACCATGTTTGTCTCATTGACACATAGAATATACTCTTCCAAAAATGACGCTTATAAGCCCACATTGGCATGTAAATGTGGACAGTCATGTGTTGATGTGATCGTGCAACATCACAAGTTATTAAAATGTGGAAAGCTACAGCGTGTTTTTACAGGACATCAAGTTCATTTATCTAAAACTATTTTCTTTAGACTTATATATTATTATTTTATTTATGAAATACTCAAAATAGCATTTTATTTGTCTTTTTGAATATCTTAAAATGATACATGCATTATATTTTATCTGGTGCAATGCTGGTAGTATCATTTACAATAGTAGCGCTGGCTCACAAAGGTTGAGTTTAATAATTTGGCCATTATTATATGTCTCATAAACACAGTAATCTGAATGTTACCGCTGTGTTTGTGAATACGAAATGTATGGAAGCGTCATCTCCAGTGGCTCTCGCTGAGAGAGAGGAAAGCACAGTGGGGAGGCTTGATTCTTCACCCTTTCTGTAATGGCAGTCCTCTAACTTTCATCAAGGAGAACGAGCCCCTTTATTTTTAGCTTTGGCCAGCAGTTGGGGGGTGGAAGGATGGAGGGCCAGGGGTTTAGTGGCCTTCTGGGTAATCTCCAGGGTGAGTTAATTAGCACCATCTACACGTGGAGGAAACTGAGTGCCTTTTCAACTGGTAATGAAAGGACAGCTAGAGTTTCATTTTCTTGCTGCCTCACTGGCAAATTGCCTGCTAAATGAAAGCAGGGAGTGTGATGCCACTGCCTATCCAAGCCTTCCTTGAACCCAGATACTCCTCTAAAGCGCACAGCAAGGAGACTCAAAAAGTCTCTAACAAAGCTCTTTTTGAAAAGTTTTTTTACTCTTCTGTAGTGTTCACCTCATTCTAGGGCACATTTCATAACAAAAAGAGAAGAGAGCTTTGAAAAGAAAAGGTTTGAAAAGTCAGGACAAGGTGATTTGTACTATAAAAAGTGCAATAAGGCTGACCATATGAAAAAAACAAACAAACGGCACATTAGTCTTGCACATAGCCAGACTTTTGACCTGCAGCATAAAGTCCACAGCATATCGATCAAGCACCACCGACTTAGACAAGAAGAATCTGTCCGACTGACATGCAAAGTGACCAGCTACAGTTCATTTCGTGTTTAGGTGCCATTTAGAATTGGGTTAGTGTGTGGAATTGCTGTCTGTCCAAAAATGAGTACAGACCTTTTTAAACAGACAGAAAACAGCAAAATACATGCCTTTGTTAATAAATTTATTTTGTTTACTACTTTGTGCCTGAAGCAAAAGCAAACCTTGCAAACTTTTGCAAAACAAAACACAAAGCAAAAAAATAATACAAAAAATAAAAAATAAAAAAAATAAAAATAAAAAAATAAATAAAATTTAAAAATAAATAAATAATAAAAAAAAAATTAATACTAAATAAATAAATAAATAAACAAAAAAAAAAAAAAAAATAAAAATAAATAAATAATAAAAAAAAAATTAATACTAAATAAATAAATAAATAAACAAATAAATAAAAATAAGACAAAAAAAAAGATAAAACAAAACACAAAGTGCAAAAATCAAAGCTGAACAAAACAAAATACAAACAAACACAAAAGACAAACAAAAAATTTAAAACAAAACTGTTCAGAGCTTGTCATGGTGATTTTTCAATACATTTTTCAGTTGATGAACTCTAGATCCAAATGGTGAAGTGTTGATGACAAGGTTGTAATTTTAATGTGACTGCTACACAAATAAACTCTTATAAACTCATTTAACCCTGAGAGCTGGTCTCCACTGTCTTTAATTGCTTCTGGTATGCAGCTGAGAATGATGTCCTTGATCGTAGATGAGGGTTGTGCCGATGTTACACCAGGGAGAATTTAGATGAGTTACTGAACAATATCGCAGACTTGGGGCCTTCATAATGATACTCATTTCTGTGAACCAGTTCATGGTCAATCTTAATGGTTTAATAAGCCACCATGAGCTATTTTATGATTCACAGTCAATAAGTGATCACTTGTTGAATAGTATATTATATTATATTATATTATATTATATTATATTTATTATAGTTAAATTGATTCTAAAATGTGAGAAAAGATGTGTTTATATGGTGGGATGTAAAACATAACACCTTGACTTCCATTTTCATCAATGGAACTGTCGGTGTCGACTGCCCCATTTCTAGTTTGGATTCACAGCGTATATTCTCATATATATGCACTTATGAGTGTTGAATCAAATCACAACATTATATTTTAAGCAACTAATGTGGAAAAACCAGCAACAATGACTTATGTGTTTGAGAGTGAAAAGCTGCCGTGTGTAATTGAACAGGAGATGTTATGGTGTCTCCCGCTGCCGAGGCAAATTTCATTTCTTTCCCTCAATGTGATTACAGGGTGTCAGTGAGAAGAAGAAAAGCCTCTGCCCTTGTCTCTCACCCACACAAGATGTCTCCTATTGTTCCAGTTACAGATGAGCAGCAGACAGCATTCACGCAGAGGCTAAACGCTAACCATATCTTTTTGGCCAACGGCACTTGCACAAAAAAAAAAAAAACAATAACAACAGCCAACATAATGAGGAAAAAGAATGGTGAAAAAAGACAATCCCTTCCTCTCAGACAGTGTTTTCTTGGAATTGCTCAGCTACTAACGTGAGCCCTGTGAGACAAACAAACTCAAAGCACATTAGCAAATAAGCTTAAATAATCTGTGCTCAACACATGTTTTATTTATGTGCTGTCATCTTACTCTAGACAAGTAGAGGTGTAAAATGAGAGAATCTCGTAATGGCAGAGTATTTTAAAGTGTGAACTGTGTTTGTGAAGGTGCATTTTACTGCTGTTTTAGCTTAACAGGACAACAACAGGGCACCTGTCGGGCATCAGGCCAAAAAAAAGGTAATGATTTTCATATATTAGAATTGATTACATATGTTTATTTTCATATATTTTATAACACAACTTTGAATGTCAAAATTTACTAGTTTATGTAGGAATAAATATTAATCTAAATATATAAAATGTTTTATATTTAAATTTATTCTTAATTGTTAGTTTATGTGAGCTTTTGCATTAATGTTCTCATTAAGTTGCACAATTCCTAAATGTTAAGTAACATTACTATGATATCTGCTGTAAAACATCTATTTCAATGATTCACCATGCAGAATTTTAACTATACTTGAGAGTACACTTTAATTTAATTCATACATCTTCTCAATCTGAGAGATTTTAACAATAACAAAACTATAGAAATAATCTTATATTTGGCACCAATGTTCCCTCTAAGTTGCACTCATTCAAGGCAAAAATAAATCAAATAAATAAATTCTGTGCAGAAACCAGACTCAAAAATATGTGGGGGGGAAACAAAATTCTTGAATAACTAAATGGATAGGCAACATTTCAAATGGAATCCATCCACATTTCCACTGATTTTCAGTATGGAAGAAAAGCTGTGCGCAATCTTGTGCAAAAATACACAACACAGATCATATAGGTTATTCATTAATTAGATATCACTCACATCCTAAACATCCTAAGAAAATGAAACTCTTTGTGTGTTTTCAAACATACTGTACAAAGCCCACAGAAGCCATACATTATTGTTCTTGTTATGATGATCTCCTGAGAATGAGGCAAGAGAGATGATGTTTCTATAATTACATTAATGGCCCTGAACTTTATTGAAAAGACTGTAATTATGATCTTAGAATCAGAGTGTTTTCCCTCTTGCTAATGAAAACCAAAACGAAATGACAAGAAAACAGCCAGACAAGCCTGATTAATGTTAAGGTGCAAAGCTCAGAAAGCGTTTACTTTCTTATTTATATTTTGAAGGATATAGTTCATTGTTTTATTCTTTTGCTTGAATTCTTCTTCAGCCACTCATCTCTAAAATGGGATCCTAATGGATGCATTGACAGATACCAGAGAAGCTTTTTAGCTATGTATTTTGTAAGAAAAAGAGTTGCCTGCTAAATCTGTGTTTGGCCAGCCTGGCAAGTATGCACTATTAATGGACATCATGAGGTGACGCTAACGATAATGTACCAGTCGCTTCTGAGGAAAGAGAACATGGAAGTCAAGGGGCAAACGTGTATCACTGTCCCATCCGTGAATTATTCATCTTCTGTCTAAAGAATGACTTGTGTGGATAAGTTGAGCCTGTTTGAAATGATACCACACAAACTGTGGATAGAAAAGGCCCCTTTCTTGTCTGATATGAAATATTGATTGGGAATTATTGATCCATGGAACACACTTGAAATGCATGGAAAGAGCAGCTTCTGAGAGCAGCCGAACAGAATCTTGAACATACAAACTGTTATTCAGAGAGACAAAAGATTAGCAGTGTATATGAAACATTTAGAGAGAACAACTACTGTATGTTCAGAAGTGCACACTATTGCTGCAGTATGTTGTACAGTATATAATATGCAATATAAAGTATAGACAGTGTGCAATTTCTTTGTAAGCATTAAATGTTCTAATACATAAAAATTATTTATGTCCGTTTTTTATTTTGGCAAATACATGTAGTGCAATGTAGTGCAATCTGAAAATTGAGTGAACATTTGATTCTCTAATGAATCTGATCTAGTCTGATTCCCAAACAAATGACTCTAATGAGTGTGTTCTTATTAGTGAATCAAAAACATGTAGTGTAACAGATGTAGTCTGATTCTTGAATGAATGACTCTAATGAATTGGTTCTTTTTAGGGAATCAAACACATATAGCACAACCAGTGTAGTTTGATTCCCACACGATTGACTCAAATGAGTTGGTTCATGTTAGTGAATCAAACACATGCCATGTATAGTCTGATTCTTGAGCAAACGACTCTAATGAGTTGGTTCATGTTAGTGAATCAAACACATAAAGTGCAACTATGTACAGTCTGATTCCCACACAAACGACTCTAATGAGTGTGTTCTTATTAGTGAATCAAAAACATGTAGTGTAACAGATGTAGTCTGATTCTTGAATGAATGACTCTAATGAATTGGTTCTTTTTAGGGAATCAAACACATATAGCACAACCAGTGTAGTTTGATTCCCACACGATTGACTCCAATCGATTGACTTGTCACCACTCCAAAAGCAAACAAATCTTCCTCCATTTATAGACAAGAGGCAGCATCTCTGAGTGTGCTGTGTAAGTAAACAAAGCCAGAAAAAAGGGAAGGGAGGACAAAAAGCACTGCAGACAGGAAGCAAGAGAGGATAAGATGAAAAAAGGCTGACAGACTAAACCACACAAACCATCATGGAGCACTTAAAGAACGCCAGTCTCTCCAGTGCCTCTTAGAGGGGCAAAAAAGATAGGAATGGGGTGAAGGGGAGAGGGGAGGTGAGGCATGAAATAAAAGAGAGAAGATATTTGCTTGGGGAGACATGCAAGACCATGTTTGTGGCTTGGGAATGTATGTTGCATGTACATCAGGTCCTCCCAAGTGCCGCTGTGAGGGTCAGTGCTACTGTGATCTGAATGGGGCCATCAATATTTCAGGATGGTGGCCGGTGGGAGGAGATGTGAATGATTTATAGGAGCTCTGCAGCTCCCAGGCTGAAACAATACCCACAGCCTAATCTCCCACCACACTTTGCTCTTTCTCTCCCTT
>NW_015542351.1:1352867-1353744 GCF_001515605.1 Sinocyclocheilus anshuiensis
TGCAGTTCCCCCACCCCCCCCCCCCCATTTCCCTGTTGTCATCTCTCTGTCTCTTGTTGCTTTCAAAGCTAAATTTTATTCATTTTCTACAGCTCTTCTATATAATTCTCTCTCCATGCACTATTCCAGCCGCTACAACACGATGTTGACTTGCCTTCAGTACTGATTGGAGTTTTTCCAACTTTATTTACAATACTCATATACAGTTTAATTGTGCAATTTTTATATTAAAATTACTGTTAACATTTTTTTTTTAATTATTATTCATTTTTCTACCCCAGTTTATGGAACATCAACTGTAATAAAGCCATTGATAGGAAGATGCCCTATAGAAACATTCTGGTGTAATGTGGGGTTTGGGTTTTGGGTTTTTTTTCATGTTCATGTTTTCATGTCTTTTATTTTGTAATTGGTTCACCCTGTTAGTGTCATGCTTCCCTTGCCCTCTTGTCTTCATGCTATTGGTTCCTCTGTTCATTGTGTCATGTTCTGATTGGTTGTCTTAGTCATGTGTCTTGTTTCCCATTGGTTTGTTCTTGTCATGTGACCCTCTTGTCAGCTATAAGTAGCCATCATGTTCCCATTGTGCCCTTTGTAATGGCGGTCGCCATTTTGAGCGTGTGGGCTGCACACTGCGCTCCAGAGTCCTCTCCTGTCCACGAGTCTGCTCCAGAGGCCTCTTCTGTCCTTGAATCTGCCCCCGAGGCATCTCCTGCCTATGAGTCTGTCTCAGAGGCTTCTCCTATCCACGAGTCCGCACCAAGGGCCTTTCCTGTGCATGAATCCGCTGCAGAACCTCCTGAGGTGGTGGCGTCCGCTTCCGAACTCACTGCCTGCCCTGTCACGGCCACAGAGGCCGCTCCCAAACTCACTGTTT
>NW_015542351.1:1353902-1354421 GCF_001515605.1 Sinocyclocheilus anshuiensis
CCTGCCACGGCCAAGGAGGCCGTTCATGAACTCACTATCTGTCCTGTTACGGCCATGGAGGCCGTTCACAAACTCATTGTCTGCCCTGTCACGGCCACAGATTCTGCTCACAAATTCACATTCTGCCCTGTCATGACTAAGAAAGCTGTCCATGAATTCATTGCCTGTCCTGTTACGGCCATGGAGGCCGTTCATGAACTCACTGTCTGTCCTTTCACAGCCAAGGAGCCCATTCAAGAACTCTCTGCTTGTTCTGTCACAATCAAGTGGTCTGTCCATGTCTCTGCTCCGCCATGGATCCCTGATCTGCCTGTTCCGCCATGGCCCCCCGCTCTGCCTGCTCCGCCATGGCCCCCCGCTCTGCCTGTTCCTCTTCACGGCCCTGGCCCTCCATCCCTCCTCCAGTTTCCGCCTCTACGCCACCACACTCCTGGACTTTTTGGGGGTTTTTTTGGGCGTCTGGAGCCGCCCTTAGAGGGGGGGATATGTAATGTGGGGTTTGGTGTTTGGGTTTTGTTT
>NW_015542351.1:1354915-1376960 GCF_001515605.1 Sinocyclocheilus anshuiensis
CGGATTATTGTTTGGATGTTTGGATCACACTGTAAATAAACTGCACTTGGGTTCTCACTTACGCTCGCCTTCAGTGGACTAATTTGTTACATCTGGCTTGTAATGGTTTCAATACATTGATCCTCAAACAGTTCAACATGAGTTTGGAGTTGGACTGTCTATCTGTCTGTCATATGTAAATTCCTGCGTATTATTTGCTTGACTCAGTCATCTGAACCCTAAATGTCATGTGAATAATCGCTCTGAACAATGCTGATTGGCTGACAGCACCACGAAAACAAACACAGTCCCAAACCCTTCGCTAGTGTTTATCAAAAACGGTGACATTGACAAGGAAAGAAGCAGACAAGGGATAATATAAGTCAATTTTACATTCTTAATCATAGTGTACATAAATAGTGTAAAATATACCCAATATTTACTTAATTTTTGTTCATATGTTGAAAAAGAAAAAAAGTATTTAAAAATAATAAAAAAAACTCATAAAAGGGTTCAAAATGACCTCTATGTATTTCCTGTGGAACTCACCATGCTATTTTTTTTTTTACATAAGTTTTGTCAGTAATAATAATCATCATCATTATCATCATCATCATCATGATAATGAATAAACTGACACTTCAACTCCATATTACTCAACCTTTTTGGCTATTTTCATTTTTTTTAAATTTTCTTTTAAATGAATGAATGTTTGCATAATCATTAGAAAATGAGTAGGCAACATCCAAACGTTTGACTGGTACTAGTTGTATTCCCTCAAAAAGCAGGGGTGTAAAATCTGCCTGAAATACATTGACAGAAAATTGAAAACACATGTTGGTCCTGTCTGCAAGAATCATAATCAACACAAATTGACAGTAAATTAATATTTCTTCCATAAACACATATTAGTTATCATAAGGGTCTTACATTCTAAGGGTTAAAAAAAACATAACTAGTGAACAGAGCTGGGTAGTAACTGATTACATGTAATCTGGATTACGTAATCAGATTCCAAAAATTAAGTACTTGTAATTATAGTAAATTACATTTTAAAATACTCGTAATCAGACTACAGTTACTTTTTTATGGATTACATGATTACATATTATTCACACAATAGCAATAAATTATACATAATTGATCAATTCTCCTTTTTCATCTTTTAAATGTTCCTTTCTAAAATAGCCAACTGCTTATATACATTCAGAAAGTGTTCCAGATTTGTGGACATTCACACAGAGATCAGTCACTAGTCAGGTGGCTACACAACATTTGACCACTGGATTTACAAAAATCATTTCATGTGTTTCAACTTTGCATCAACTACTGATGAACACATTAATATTTATCTGAATGATCACTCAGTAGGTTATTTAACCATCTATTACATGTCTTTGGAAGGCCTTTGACTTTCAAACACATTAAACTGCACTAAATCACATTATTTCTTATTTACATGTAATGCAGGCATTCACAAACTTTTTTTGTCATCTGACCATCTTTCATCTAATATATTTACTTAAAGTACCCTTGAGATTTTAAAATACATTTTTAGGCTAATAATTAAGTATCACATTTGCATGTTCACAGTTCTCTGACGTTGGTTAAAGGGGTCATATGATGTTGCTAAAAAGAACATTATTTTCAGGTGGCAAATCCTTTAAATATGAAAACGTACTTACAGTCTGTGAGTCAGAACAGCCGGCATTGTAGTCTACTCTACCAGGATCAGGATCACACGGTGGGCTAGAGTGAGGAACGGCCGGCAGCTACAGTGAGTGGAGGCGAGCGGGCTTGAGAACGGCACGGCCGGCATATTCGACGAAGGAGCGTCCGGCGGGCTTGCGGCAACCACATGTAACGACCCCGGGCTGGACTCCGCTTTGTCCACAGTGAAACGAGAATAAAAGTTACGCCTTCTTTCTTTGTGTGAACATTTGGGCTGCATTATGCAAATCTTCCCACATCGTGACGTTGACATGTGGGGGCATGTTTAAACGAGGCGTTTTAGGAGGGCGTGGACCAGTCTTAACTTTTATAAAGAATATCTTTTTGGGTTTGAGACTTTAGTCTTTGCAACTTTAGAGATCTTATCTATTCACGAACAGCCTGTAAAAACTCCAAAGAGAAAGGAAAACTTAAAAATCGCATCATATGACCCCTTTAATGGTCACATGGCATGCAAATAAAATGATTTTTTTTTTTAGGAAGTGTTTTATTTCTGTTATTTTAAAATGATTTATTTTAATTTTACATTTTTATGATTTAATTAATGATTAACATTTCATTAAACTCACGAACCCCCCTGCAGCACCTTTACGAACCCATTTTGGGAAACCTTGACTTAAATGTAATGTTTAATCCACTTTATGTAGTTAATTTCAATGAATGGAATACATTTTCTTTCTTTTTGTATTTTTATATCAATATGGTACAAGATTATCCTATTTAAATCAATGTGATAAGTGAGTAAGGTCAAAAGTAATCTAAAAGTTATCAAAAAGTAATCTAATTATATTACCTAAAATGTGTAATGTAATGGATCATGTTACAAACTACAATTTTTGTCATGTAATTTGGAATCAGTAACAGATTACAATTTGTAAGTAATCTACCCTGCTCTGCTTGTAAAACATCTACTGTAATACAATAAAATATTTGTGATTTATATGTTGCTTGCTAAATAATGTATTTCATCAGGATACACTGATACTTTAGAACGTGTGTCTATGGAGAAAGAATAGTGTAGTTACAGAATCTACCAGCAGGGGCTAACTACCCAAACTAACCAGCCAAATTCTAAATCCCTGGGTTATTCCAATAAAAGTATTTTTAAGGATCATCTGAATGCAGTACTCAATGTAATAGCAGAAGACCTCCATTGTGATGCAGTAATTACAAAATTAATAAATAGAAAAATAATTCATAATCATTTTATGGACTTCCAAATGAGGTTATGTTTGATGAAGTTTAGTTGTCATATAATTATTGATTGAAGTTATGTTACATCCCGAAGTATTGTGATGAATGGGTCTCTTTATCAAATCATCTCCCAACGTTTGAGCAGTGAAGAATGACTTGTATTCATAATGAAGCTGACAACATTACATCGATAAAACTTTCAGTGATATCAGTACAAGCTATTTACAGCCTCTTGCTAATTCAGAAGCGCTGGATCCAATCAAGAGAGGCATCTGTTTGCTGAAAATGGATAATATGTGCTCACAAAGAGAATATTCATGTTGTCATTAGATGCCATAAAGAGCAAAAAAACTATTCTCTCATTATTTTTATGCCTCATATTCTCTCGATATCGCTCGCTCACCGTTGCTCCGAATACATTTTGATGATTGAAAAGCCATGGCAGGCTGTTGTGAGACTGAGGTCTGAATCATTATGCATTCACATGAGCTCTGTCTCTGTGCAAATACCTTGACAGTGTATCGTCAGTGGGAAGGAGCGAATGTCACTAGGAGGCCAGACCTCGTCCCTGGAGCAAAATACATCAACACACCAGGAGCTTAACCCAAAGCTTCGATGACAATGCTGTCCCTGCCTGGCTTTATAAATGGCTGATTCCCAAAGCATTTTAATGGCGTAATCTTCCCCTCATCTTGTCAACTTAATGGTGCCTGCCTGTTTACTGTAAGCGAGATGCATGGTGCGTGAGGTGCGAACTGGCAGCCGTCACCGGCCTGATGGAGATGGATATACACGCTCACAAAGAGCCACAGACGCTGTCATTTAAAGCACGGAAGGGGGAACTCAGACTACAGTCATATTCATAACTCTCTAATGCCACATTTTATTGCTTATAAAGCTCAGCAATATACATTAGGTTCATTTATTCTTGGCCGACCGAGGAATAGTGGTCCCGTGTGACGTTTACATTTCAAGTAATTGTTGCAAAATGGCGGCAAGAGCCCTCCTTTAATATCTAATCGGAAAAAAAAACAGCAGCCGTCCTCCTGTGATGGATTGGTGTAAATGTGAGAAAGATCAGCACTTTGAAACAGGGAGAATCAATTGTGTTTCTAAGTGACCAACTGACGACTGAACAGAGGCAGAAATATTCAGGCATCAGCAAGAGGTGGACTCCCTGGAGGTAGGATGTTACTGACTCCAGAAAAGGCCAGATATTGCCATAAAGATTAATATTTCATTGATGAGTCAGAGGGAAATCGCCATTATACTTCTCTTACTGAGCTCTGCTTGTTATTTTCAAGCCTCAAGGAAGCTAGAACTTAGGTGGGTCAGAACCATTTATCATTTCTAGTTTCAGAATCAGACAACTAAATAATGATACTTGGATGCTTTTTAAAAATGTACAACTGCATTTATATAAAAAAAAACTAATGAAAAAAAAAGAATCAAAACCTTTTTGTTTGAACATATGTTTGTTTCAATATGTGTAGGCAATATATTTTCACTTGGTGATGTTGTGATGTTGTCATGTTACCTCCTCAGGTGTTCAGTGGTATAGAAGTCATGTTCACCTGAGAAGGTAACCATAGCAACCGTTGCTCAAGTACTTTTCACTATAGGATCCGTTTCAGATTGTACTATGACATTTTTCACAAATACTGTATGTCACATAAAAATTAGTCCTTCAAATACACTACCATTCAAAAGTTTGAGTTCAGTAACTCTTTCTTTCTTTCTTTCTTGAAGAAATTAAGACTTTAATGTGTCAGCATAGAAACATAACATAAAAACTGACAGTAAAGACCTTTCTAAATATTTTAAAAACAAATATTATTTAAAAATATTAAGCAGCACAAACTGTTTTCAACAATGATAATAATAAGACATTTTCTTGTACATCAAATCATCATATGATTTCTGAAGGATCATGTGACACCAAAGACGGGAGGAAAGATGCTGAAAATTCAGCTTTGTACCACAGGAAAAATGTAAATGTAAATTTTATAAACCGAGCAATTCCAAGCCTGTCTGCCAATCTGTAAAAGACAATCTGTGCTTGGGCCCTAAAAAATAGAAAACAGTTATTTTAAATAGTAATAATATTTTACAATATTACTCTTTTTACTATATTTTTATCAAATAAATGCAGCCTTGGTGAGCATGAGACTTTTTTCAAAAACAATAAAATCTTACTGTCACCAAACTTTTTAACAATATGCCAAGTAGTTGGTGTTTCTGACAGTTGTGAACATAGATATGTGTATAGAAGCCTTATTATCAACTGTTTCTATGGGCTGCTATACATAAGCCATCCGCTATATTGGAACGGTCAGTCCGTGAACACTTGAGAGCAAGTTGACTGTGCATCTGCGTATAACCATAGTTATATGCATGTATGAATATCTATAGGCCCCTATCTGAAATAGACTTCAGCATATGATTTTGCTAAACTAACACAATACAACAAGATAAAGGCGTTAGTTAACACACCGTTAAAAGCTACCATAGTTTAAAAACCAGTAATATTGAAGTAATACATATTAAAAACACAAGTGAACACATTCTCACCTGTGATAGTTTATCCAGTTTCTTCAGAATTTAAATTCCGGTGGTTTTAACAATCAGAGGCTGTGCAATGTTGTGGCATCTTGTAAATAGTTGTTGTAGAATTTACACTGGTAATGGGCTATTCACACCAAGAAAGGTCAAAACATATTGGAGACTAAATGTCTATATGCACCATGAGCAAAAAGAACTTTCACATGCTTTAATGCAATATACAATTTTCCTTAATGGAGCAATTCTTCCTGCCATCTACTGGACTGGAGTGTAAAGAGTAACACTCCACCATCCATCCTATACTGTGAGCTCCATATGGAGCGAAAACACACAGCCTATAATGTATTTAATATAAGAGCAAGCAGGAACATAAATCATAGGCAGGATTGTATTGAGTAGATGACAATGGCTTACATACGGTATGTGTGTGCTGGTGTTCATTAGCTTATTGAGAGCACAGATAGGCGCCTTTCTGTGGTTAATGAGGCCCTCGTGTAAGAATTCAGATTGGCTTCCTTTTAAATGCCCCACCCGCTCCCCTACACTTTCAGATGGCTGTATTGGGGACTGGCTGAGAGAGAGACTTATGCCATATGGTTGAATGAAGTTTCTCCTGCATGCACTTCCTATGGAGAAGAAGTCATTTATTATCTGTAATGAGACAGATAGTGAGGTTAGTACTGTAGAGACGGCATCTGCTCTTTGCACTCTATGCCAGCACACCAAACACAGTCTAATGTGCATAAAGAGCTTTAGTTCACCCCCCAAAAAAATGAATATTATGTCATAATTTAAATTAAATTAAATTAAAACTTAAATTTTTACAATAAAGCAGCTCTCTGTGTGTTCATGTTCATTGTCTGACAGAACAAACTGAACAGAAGTAGATCTCCACGTCAAAGAAGGCGGAGCCCCAAAGCACACCTGTTACATAATCGTCACGGACCAATCGTAGTTCAAAGTCTTTCAAACTTTTCTGGAAAGTTTGCTTTGACAAGCTATTTTGAACTCTGTTTGCTTGAAGTATATCTGGGCCTTTCTTAAAAGTGAAAATTGCTTGAGATAGGGTAGTCTGATTGACGAACAGATGATTCTTATTAGTCAATTCTTTAAACTGACAAGCTACTGGTCTGAATCAATCTGATGAATTCTTATACTGTATATAAAACCAAACCAATCTCATGATCAAATGTAACTATATTACAAGGTGGCGATTTTGTACAAATTTTTAAGATTAGTTCAGAAATGTATGCTTGAGATTATACAAATTCATACGAATCAGCCACCAATTCGCCAAAATGTAAATTATTCGAATTGCCACGAGAGTGTGTTGCATAAATTCTATTTGGTCTCTGCATCCAGTAAGAGGAAATCCAAGAATGTATAACATTTTGCGGAATTATTTGAGAACTTTACCTTAACTATTTTACTTTCTTCCTGTGAAAAAAAACACGCAAATAAATTATGTCCTTTTATTTGTGTTGTTTGTTTACCTGGTAATGTTATTATCCCCAATGTTGTTACCCCATTCTATAATTAATGCTAACGGGGGAAAAAATGGAGCAGTTATCTACTTTTTAAATTTTGAATTCTGGGAGAACTATTCATTTTATACAGGCTAAAAAAAAAAAAAAAAAGCTAATTCTCACAACAATGAGGTAGTTGTGGAAGAAAACTTTTTCCCCATTATTTTGAGAAGAGTATGTCATGTTTATTATTCATAGTAATCTAGCTGTCATTCAGTCATGATCATTCTTAGACGCAGTAAGTTTTCAGAGGTGTTTATTTGCAGATGTAGGATTAAACCTTGGATGATGATGAGGCTGTTTACCGCCAAGATCCAGCTGCTGTTCGCTCCTAATGAGAAGAGGCATATGTGGGATGTAATGTACTACATAAATCTCTCCCCGTTGCACCAAAGGCACCTTTAGGTAATTTATTTCATTCTCCTTTTTTTTTTTGTCCAAGTTTGAGGGAAACTTCTCCCTCCATGCACTTGTTCATAAAGGTGCAGTCTGTAAGGATTTAGCCAGAAATCTCTAATCTCCTGATGAGCTCTCATTGAGAACCTGAGGATACTTTAGGGGATTTAGTGCTTGCTGTAGCAGTGTATATCAAGAGTGGAGCTGTGGACAGGCCCGTGTCCCTTATGGATAATCTCTCTCTTATGGGGTTTGTGCCGTGGGTTGCATGGTCCTGAAGACCACTTATAGTCCACAATGTTGTGCATTGAGACAGAGAAGACCCAACAAGAATTTAAAGCAAATTGGTCTTGCTAAATGTGTGTAGGTGTACATTAATATTATTGGTAACACTTTAGTATAGGGACCAATTCTCACTATTAACTAGTTCCTTATTAGCATGCCTATTATTAACATATTTGCTGTTTATTAGTGCTTATAAAGCACATAATTCTGCATGACCATATTCTACATCCCTAATCCTACCCAATACCTAAACTTAACAACTACCTTACTAACTATTAATAAGCAGCAAATTAGGAGTTTATTGAGGGAAAAATCACAGTTAATGGTTTGTAAATCGCAAGAATTGGACCTTAAAATAAAGTGTGACCATATTATTTATCATCACACTGTAAGAATGTTTTTTTTCCAGGTAACCATAAAATGTGTTTTGTGGTACCCTGAAAAAAGATTATTCAAGTACATTTTGCATAAAAACAATATTTCAAAATTTCATGTTTAATTAAATGTGTTACTTATCATTTATTTGTAATTATTTGGGAAATTTATGAGGAATTTCTGAGTGAAAATTGTTTCAAAGAAAATCCTGCACCATTTTTGATCTAAGTTAACTGCCTTTATTGAAGATCAAAATATTATTTAATATCACTTAATCAACAACAAGAGACTTATCGTACCTTCCTTACAAAAATAGTCTGCTGTATTTAAAAAAATAATAATAATTTTTACTTTTAGTATATAGTATTTTATTGACTGAATCAATATATTATGACTGAATCAACCTGACAATACTGAAACATTAGACAAATTAATTCACTGCATTCAGCTTAGTTGTTCTCAGGGAGTTATTGCTGCCAGATCCGGATCTCATATAACCTATTGTTGTCAAGTTAAATAAGATTTTTGACTTGTATGAAGTTAATTTATGTTACTATGTGAAGCACAAATGTACGTTACCTGACAAAATATTTTAGCAACATGGTATAATTTTCTGCCTTCCATATAACATAAAAGTACTACTGATTACTGTCAAGCTCCATAAATGATAAAGCAATATAAAAGTTGTCAATTTTACCAGTCTACTTATAAAGTCTTAAAAGTGAATGTTTTTGTATAAGGAAGTTATTCACTTGTAATCTTCTCCTATACATCTATAGCAATCAAATCTCATTTGCACTCATTTAAACATTTAAAACACTTTAAACATGTCACCTCAAGGCAGCACATTTGATATGAATGTCAAATGCCAGTGACAAAATTTGGATGAAATTGACTATATATACAGTTCACTACCATTTAAATGTTTGGGGTCGGTAATATTTTTTAATGTTTAGGGTTATGATAGGGTTAGACATATCTTATGCTCACCAAGACTGCATTTATTTTTTATCAAAATACAGTGAAAACAGTAATGTTGCAAAATATTATGACAATTTAAAATAACTGTTGCTCTGGTAAATTTTTTTTTTTTTTGGAAACTGTGATACATTTATGCATTCTTTACTGTCACTTTTGAGCAGTTTAATTCAATGCAATCATTGTTCAATAAAACTATAAAAAAAAACAAAAAACACAAAAAAAAAGCAGTGATGTTTTTTTTTTTTAATGGTGGAGTGCTTCCCATATGAGACTGTTCTGTATAATATAATATGCCAAAAACAGGAAAGGTGTTCTTTAGCACTAAAAATTTGTGTGAAAGGTGTATTTTACATACTACATTGTACATCGCATCTCGCAGCAGTCTCAAAGGAGAGCTATCACACAATGGCTATGCAGCGCACAGAAGAAAATGGGACATACATCAGAGAGAGCAGGAAACAGAAAGGGAGAGAGCGAGAGAGTGGAATAGCGCGCATTAGCTCTATTAGTGTCGTATCTAGTTCCTATCCCCCACAAGTCTTCACACTGTGCCACAGTCTCAGTAAACACAATTAATCAGCAGGGGGTTTAATTACGGGTGACAACGCCGGCAATAAATTAAGTCACACTATGTCTGCTTTTTCTATAAATTATCATATTCCTCTCATGGGAGGAGCGGCTGTGTTTGATGGGGGTGTGCGGGCCCGTACATGTTTTGGTAATGCTTACAAAGGTTGCAGGTGACACAAATGATCTCCAACAGCAAGCACCTGTGAGATGCTTTCACAGCGTGCGGTAGGCACTAAGCATTAGTGCAGCAGTGCCAGGGATCTTGAGGTTTCGACGCCTGCAGTAAATGTGTTATTGACCACAAATGTGTTTAAGTTGTGTTTGAAGCTTTCTAAAGTGCCCTTGAACAAACATGAGCTGCGCTGAAAGAATCATCTGACATGCAAGGCGGAGGAAGGGGTGATTTATTATAAATAAATACATTTAGGAATAAATAAATACGTTTAATAAAACGTATCAACATTTCTCACAGTTAGGTTTTGATGACTATAAGAAGTTTTAAGTTGAGAGGCTGAGAAATTGAACATTAATGCTGGTGGCACGCTGAGAGCCAAAAGGTCACTGAGAAAGAAGAACGAAGACAGAATCTGAAATGAGTTGTTTTGGTATAAATGAGGAAACGTGCTGGGATCTGTTGAGCCACTTTTATTTTGATAAAGTGTTGCCCAGTATTCATACCAGTTTAAAATTTGGTCATTTGTACTGATGTTTTAATAACCTGCTCCATGTAAAGTAAAAGAGCTTTTTATTTGTTAAAACTGCTAATCATTTCTTTATGTGTAAAAGTTTTGTTTTTTCTTCATGTTTCAAGGTTATATATATATATATATATATATATATATAAAATAACCTTTAAAGGGTTTTTTGACTATCAACCTCTAAACAACTAAATAAATATGCATGGGTAAAGAGGAACAAATAAGTGGGGTAAGTTGAGCCAGTAGAGTCATACGAAATTCTGCTGAATAGGCGAATATGAAAACAACATGCTGCTCAAAAGTATGGGTTCGAAAAGTTTGTTTTTAGTTTTTTAGTTTTGTTTGTTTTTGGAAGCAGTCTCTTATGTTCACTACATTTATTTGATCAAAAATACAGTAATATCAGTAATATATTATAAGTTATTCCAGCTTAAGATTTGGACTGTTTAACTGTTAATTTGAACTGTTTGTAATATATTTAAAAAAAATAAATGATTCCTCTGACGGCAAAGCTGAATTTTCAGCATCATAACTCCAGCCTTCAGTGTCACACGATCCTTCAGAAATCATTCTAAAATGCTGATTTGCTGCTCAAGAAACATTTCGTATTATTAGCAATATTGAAAACAGTTTATTTCTGGATGCTTTCTTTCTTTTCAGAATAAATAAAATGTTCAAAAGAACTGCATTTATTTGAAATAGAAAACTTTTGTAACATTATCAATGTCATTGCTGTCACTTTTAAATTTAACGCATCCTTGCTGAATAAAAGTATTCATTCTTTAAAAAAAAAAAAAAACCTTAATGACCACAAACATTTAAAAAGAATTCATATTTTTGTACCTATTTATCAGTTTGAAGATCTTTTCGAACGAAACCTAAGATGACAGACAAAACCTGAATCAATTATAATTTTTCTATTTATCTGCCTTTACCATCTTAGAACGTAAACAAACTCTTGTAATGGTCAAAAGCAATTGAGAAAACATCTACTAAAGTTGACAAAACAAAGAAATTGGAATATTTGTGTTAATTCTACATCCTTTTGTCAACTTAAATCTATTTTGTTATCCACTGTCACATGCTTTATTTGGTGTATGGCTGTCTAGACACACAGTGTGGCTCATCTTGCTCTGTGACTCACTTTATTCTTATTATGGGCTACTGTAGGCTACTACTGTACTAGGCACTTGACACACGCACAAAAATCTCCTTTGTGTTTATATGCAAGAGCGTCTGCCCCATTTGGTAAATTCAATCACTTGGAAAGTGGAAAATGTCAGAAAGGCACAAATAATGCATCATGCTGGCTGTGCTCCCACTGAAGAATGCTGAGCCAGGACGGAATACTAACGTGAACACGCTCGGTGTTTTGTTTTGGCAACGTTGAAGCCTCCACTGGGTATCCAGCCCTGACTGCTGTGATGAAGATCTTTTTCTCCTTCCCTGGTCTCCTTTCCTTCCAGTCCACCTGTTTTTCTTAGAATATGTCCCTTTTATTTTTATTTTGCACTCACTGTCTTTGTCTCTTTAGCTTTGTTTTTTTTCCTCACAAATACTCCCTGTTTCTCTGTCCCTCTGATACTGAGATATTTACAATGACGGAACTGTTTAGTCAACGCAGAGAAAGCACATGAATTTTACATGGCCCTCGTTCAATTCCAACAACTTGTCCCAGAAGGCTGTGCCATTTCATTTCAAAATGGTTGAATGCAAAAGCCTTTGGGCAACAGCTTATGCAGGACCATTTGGGATCTCTTCTGCAGTTGTGACAAGACATTAAAGATGGGGGGAAACGGTTTACTTTAAGCTCTGGGTGAAAAACATGTGCTTCAATCAAAAAAAAAAAGAAGTGTGGGGTATACTGCAAGGGTTTTTTGACAGGTAATGGGAATGTGATCCATCTCATGGTCTTTAATGTGTCTGAGCCACATTTATCCCGCATTCTGACCTCAGTGATGAAATAATATGTTGTGATGCTCAGGCATAGACTTCCAGTATCATGCATAGACTTAATGAACAGGACACACAGGAATTATGTTCAAATCTGCCAGTGTATTGATACACAGCTTCCTCAAAGCTTCAAAGATTTATGGTGAGACAGAAGTGTAAATTTTTCACTAAAATATTAAGACTCTATTACATACTGTATTAAATGGCTTAAATCACTAAAAAAAATAAAAGAAAAATCTGTCATCGTTAACTTATCTTCGTGTTACCCAAACCTGCATGACTTTCTTTCATCTGCATGTATTCACATAAGACTTGTCATGCCAGGTCTGATGTTAATGATTCCAAACGCTGTTGGGTCTTATAATCGATCGTGACACGCCAGGTTTGAATATGCAGATATGCAAATGAGACAACATAGCAACTGAAATTTCGGTCTTTGAAACAAGTAAAGCTATAATGGCTACAGAAGAATTATGTAGAATATATGTGCAAGTTGTATGGACCTCTGTAACCTTATCATTTCTGAGGCTCGACAGCATCTGCCCCCATTCACTTTTGTTTGAAAGAAAAGAGTAGTTTGAACATTCTGTTAAGCATCTCCTTTTGTGTTCCACAGAAGATAAAAAGTCATACAGGTTTTAAAACAACAACAAAGAGATTAGATTATGACAGAATTTCAGTCAAATTTCAAGGCTCATTGGAAAAACATGCTTCTACCTACATTTTTGCAAAATGACAGTAAAACACCAACAACTATTATTACTTTTCACACAAATTATGATCATAGGGGCAGTTTAATGATTAATAAAATAAAATACGATCAAATGCAGGAAAACAAACAAACAAATGATGTAACCTGTAATAATTTTTCTTTGTTTCCCCTCAGTAACTATTATTTTGAATGAAAAACATACAGAATAGAGCTCTGCATTTCAGACCGAGCCCGATGGGGCCCGACTTATTTACACCCCTAGGGCTAGGCATCAGGCCCTGTTTTAGGCTTCTTCTTTTTATATTTTAGACACCCATCAGTTAAGGTGATGGAAAAGATGTGCTCCTGCTGGTGGAAACATCATGAGACCATTTTACCGTGACTGTCAAGACTGGCTTGCACGGATTTTAGTGTTCCTGCCAGCAGCAGCAGCAGAAGTAGCAGCAGCAAGTGTGCCTTCAGCGCAGCTGGAAGAGTTATAAGAAAGGACTGGATTAAAACTAGGGCTCTAGTTTAACTAGTAGGTCTCTTCTTTAACTAGCCGACTACTAGTAGTAATTACTTAAATGCTATAAACCATAATGAGCCTTTAATAAATAGGCTAGATAGCCTATTCTGCCTTCAAGCGCAAGCATAAAGCTTGCTGCAAAGCACCGGCAAAAGTAATGACTATGAATGTGTATGGAAAAAAAGAGTAAAGAGATATTTTTATTATTTATTAACCCTCTGGTATTGTTCATTTGGGGGTCACACTTGTGTTGTTCGCAGTCAAAATTGACCGGACACCTGAAATGTAACTTTTTTTTTTCAGTAAAATCAGTGTAATATATATTTGTTCAATAATATATAGATTTTTTTATTTTGTATTTTGAGAGAATTTCATGATACTACTTCATATTTATTCAATAATAATGGTCAATATTTTTCCATTGAAATTAATACTTTTTTTCTAATATTTTTTATATAATTTTTCTATTATGGCAGTATTTCATGAGGGCCTCATTTATCAATCTAATGTAGAAACGAGCGCAGATCCGTGTGCACAAATTAATTTACGACAGAGTTCACGTGTGATTCATGAAACATTTGTATGCCGCCAATCTCATCGTACCAATGATCGCACGTTTATAAATGTAGCGGCAGAAAACAATCGTCATTTGAATATCACACCCCTAAAAAGCACCCTGGTTTAGAAGACCAACAACTATTATTACTTTTCACACAAATTATGATCATGGGGCAGTTTAATGATAAAATACGATCAAATGCAGGAAAACAAACAAACAAATGATGTAACCTGTAATAATTTTTCTTTGTTTCCCCTCAGTAACTATTATTTTGAATGAAAAACATACAGAATAGAGCTCTGCATTTCAGACCGAGCCCGATGGGGCCCGACTTATTTACACCCCTAGGGCTAGGCATCAGGCCCTGTTTTAGGCTTCTTCTTTTTATATTTTAGACACCCATCAGTTAAGGTGATGGAAAAGATGTGCTCCTGCTGGTGGAAACATCATGAGACCATTTTACCGTGACTGTCAAGACTGGCTTGCACGGATTTTAGTGTTCCTGCCAGCAGCAGCAGCAGAAGTAGCAGCAGCAAGTGTGCCTTCAGCGCAGCTGGAAGAGTTATAAGAAAGGACTGGATTAAAACTAGGGCTCTAGTTTAACTAGTAGGTCTCTTCTTTAACTAGCCGACTACTAGTAGTAATTACTTAAATGCTATAAACCATAATGAGCCTTTAATAAATAGGCTAGATAGCCTATTCTGCCTTCAAGCGCAAGCATAAAGCTTGCTGCAAAGCACCGGCAAAAGTAATGACTATGAATGTGTATGGAAAAAAAGAGTAAAGAGATATTTTTATTATTTATTAACCCTCTGGTATTGTTCATTTGGGGGTCACACTTGTGTTGTTCGCAGTCAAAATTGACCGGACACCTGAAATGTAACTTTTTTTTTTCAGTAAAATCAGTGTAATATATATTTGTTAAATAATATATAGATTTTTTTATTTTGTATTTTGAGAGAATTTCATGATACTACTTCATATTTATTCAATAATAATGATCAATATTTTTCCATTGAAATTAATACTTTTTTTCTAATATTTTTTATATAATTTTTCTATTATGGCAGTATTTCATGAGGGCCTCATTTATCAATCTAATGTAGAAACGAGCGCAGATCCGTGTGCACAAATTAATTTACGACAGAGTTCACGTGTGATTCATGAAACATTTGTATGCCGCCAATCTCATCGTACCAATGATCGCACGTTTATAAATGTAGCGGCAGAAAACAATCGTCATTTGAATATCACACCCCTAAAAAGCACCCTGGTTTAGAAGCCCGGCCCCTAGAGTTTACGACACGGAGAAATGAAAACCTGCCAAAAAGAGGATCTCATCAAGGAGAAATTGATCTTAGACCAAAAACACCTGTTAACCTTGTAATTGCAAACAATTAGGCTACATTAATTGATGTAACTTATATGTATATTAAAATACTGGTTAATATAAACATTATAGCCTATTTCCCTACAACAAATATTTTAAATTTATTCAGAACGGAACAAGAATGAAAAATAAGTAGTTATAAAATGATATATTAAACTATAAAATAAAACACAAATTAGGCTATTGGCATTCATTATAAACAGCATACAAGCAAAACTGAAACGCATTGGGCTCACGAGCCTTTTTCATACCATGAATCCAAATGTTTCCATTTTTGCCATATTTGTAACATTTGTTTGCATACATATTCATTATGTAGCCTAAACAAGGCTTGATACTTCACTCATGTTCTAATATCCGTATAAAACAAATAAAACATGTTTGTTTGGGCGCTGCACGCTGATTTTACAGCAGCCCTTTTAAAATAAACAGTGCAACTTTTATGTTTGGTTGACTGCATTTTAGTTTGATGATGAATGGCTGAAATGTCAGGCAACAGTAGAAGTAATGTTGTTTGTGTGTGCGTGAGGTGCCTATACGCGATCAGATGGATTAAATCAAATAAAGATATAAAGAAAATAAATAAAATGCATTAAGAGTGTCACAAAAACGAACGTAGCCTATACTTGTTGCACAGTTTTTTTTTTCCTTTTGTTAATTATATTATAGCCTATTGTATATTTTGTGTGGTCCTATTTATTTTATTCCTTTTACTTAATTTCTGTTTTTCTCCACGCTGCAGGTGCATGATGCGACGATTGAATCCTCATGGTCTGTTGTTTATGCTGCTATTCGCGCATATAAAGCTAAAGCCCTGTATAAAAAAAAAAGAAACAAAGAACAAAAAAAGACATTCTAATCTTACTGGTTAACAATCTAATGAGCTTCGGTTGACGGTCAGGAAAATAACCTACAAAATGCTGTCATTCTACAATTCTCCACCAGATTTATATGCTGCGTTCAAGTTCAGGTAACTCAAAAACGTGCTTACACGAGCTGAGACCAGATGTGAGATTTCATCGTAGCCACCGCTCACGTCCATATTGATAAATTCCAAGTTTTGCGCTGAAACGACCGTACGCCCAATTTTCGGTCGTACGTTCGTTTCGTAAATGAGGCCCAATGCCTTTAAAAACCAATTTAAGGCAGATTAGTGTCATCTGGTGGGAGTAGAAAAAGAAAAAAACATCTGCAATTCCATGGTTTAGCCACTAGATTCCTATAGCGCTCTATATTAAAAGGCTTATACATTCTTTAGTTGTTTTAAGACGTAAATACTTATTTTTATTAAGTTGTGGATTTGGATTTATATTTAGACATTCTCAAAGACAACTTTTTGTAAAGGTTTAGATTTTTTTTGTTTGAAATGTTGGTTTGAAATGTCAGTTTTTGCATTAATTTTACTACAGTCAAACCTGTCTATCTGCACTCATATTTTATAGTGTCACCCCTTCATTGCTGTGCACTTTTGTCTGCATTGTGAATGATTTGTAGATTGTACACACAAAAAAGTATCTGTATTTTCATATTTTTGCGTATTTCCCATTAATTTCCAATGGCGTTAATTTTTGACCACGAATAACACGTGCGACTATTTTTATTTATTAATTTTTTTATGACCATTTAGCTTTTTCAAATCAAGTCCACAAATGTTTACTTTATTTTATTTATTTATTTATCTTTTTTTTTTTTTACAACCATTTAGCTTTTTCAAATCAAGTCCACAATTTTTTATTTTTTTTTAATTTATTTAGTTATCTTTTTTTTATTTTTTTTTGGTCACATAGCGACTGCCATGAAAGTCATCGAGTTTCGTACCAAATTTCAAAACTTTTTTTTCCGGTCTAAAATGACCGAACAACACCAGAGGCTTAATAAACTAGGGTTCTCAGGGAACAAAATGCAAGTGATCGTGCCAGCGCCTCCATGTTTTCTGGTCTAAAATGACCGAACAACACCAGAGGCTTAATAAACTAGGGTTCTCAGGGAACAAAATGCAAGTGATCGTGCCAGCGCCTCCATGAAGTAAGCACACTTTAGCTTCCACACTCCACACAAACACTTGGATATGCGCCTAACAGAGCACATTTATCTAGGTTAACGTTTAAACTAACATTGTGATATGCTTTAAGTGTTTTATATCTATGGATTTTATTGTAGGCAAGTTTTGATTTGAGAAGGATAAAGTGATCAACTCGCTGTCGGCCACTTGGTCGTCACTTTAAAAGACTTGAATTTAACAAACAAAAACATTTTTTCTAAATTAACTTAATAAAGAAATGAAAATAAATATAACCACTTTGATGTTAAAAACAAAACTGAACAATTTTAATGGCTGCAAAAGTAGTATAGGCTATGTAATGGGGAGGAGAAAAAAACACAGGCTCCAGTCAGACTCGGGCCGAGAATTCTGATAAGCTGTCGGTCAGGGGCCAGGCTAGGGCCTGAGCATCTCGGGCCAGGGCCAGGCTATGGCCAAGATTTGAGGCTTTAATACAGAATCAGAATACTGAATCTTATAGAAGTGAAGATAGTGGTTTGGACTACTTTTATTATAGTTTTGGAGGTTGACTATGAACTACTGAAAAACAGCTGTGTGAAGATTAAAAAAAAATCTACTTCTGTGTTCCATGGAATCAATTACATCATTTGGGTTTATGGCCACATGAGGGTAAGTAAATGATGACAGAATTTTCATTTGAGTGTGAACTATCCCTTTAATGATGAAACCGGGTCAGCCAAGCTTCCCCACCTCTCAGCACACTGATATTGCCCCACACACACACGGAGCTCAATGCAGCTCTGCGCATCCCAGAACTATTAAACCCTGACAGAACACAACACTGTTTGCTGTCCATCTTCACTGTACAGGAAGAACTCATGGGGCTGGTTCAGAGAGATGAGTGGGCCAGAGTTTTAATAGCTCTCCATGCCAAACCCTGGGCACCTACCACTGTGAACAACAGTCACTTTGTGTTGATTGACCTAGCGTAATGGCTGGGGAAACAGGCAAACACGAGGATGCTTTTGAATCGCACACCCACAAGCACTTCATCAGGAGCCCTGAGTCTAATATGCAATGAGTGAGCGAAAGTTGAATGCATTGTTTTATGTCATTAAGCCCGGAAGAGAACATGAATGTGTACATTCAGGGGCCTGTGACCAGGAGCGTGTTTAATAAAAGTGCCATCACTTCACACTAAGTGGATTTGACATTTTATCATCACTTAGACTTAAATCAGAGTCCTTGGGGACCAAGAACCATTGGTGGGGATGAAAAAAGAAAAACATAAATTAGATTATTCATTTAATTAGGATACACAACTGAGGGGCTTATATTCTTTTTTTTAGAACTGCTTTCTTTCTTCAATGGCATATGCAATTTTTCTCAAGGTCAGTGCTGACAGGGGGCGAGAGGGGCATGCTGATATTTTGGTTGAGAGTTTTTTGAAGTAAGAGGTGAAGAGAGAGGGGGGTGGAGAGCGGGAATGAAAGCAGGGATGATGAAAGGACAAAAATGCAGCCATGAAATGGAAAGGAAAAGACATTTGCGAAAAAATAAGATTGCTGGTGGATGTGCTGGACTGAAGTATTTTTTTTTCTGGAGAGTTAACCACTCAGCAGACCACAAAGTTAAAGGGCCAGTACACCCAAATATGAAACATCTGTCATAATTTACTCATAGTCACATCATTGCAAACTTGTACGCTATTGTTCTTTTTTATTTTTTTCCTGTGGAACACAAAAGGAGAAAATCTGATGAATCTTTTCGCTGTTCATTTTGCATGCAGCATTCATAGTGATGTTGAGTCACATTTACTCCAGAAAACTTGTGCGCTATATCACTGCAGTGCAAAAATGTACCATTTTTGAATCTGAATGCAGACATAATTGAGATTTAAGAGAGTTTCGGCAGAGAGGAGGGTTCAGATTATCAGAGAATAACAACTTTAAAATGTTAGACTTAAAAGCAGTTTATGATAAAAAAAAGAAACTGATGAATTATCTGATATTTAATGGACTTAAGTATCAAAAGTAACAATACATTTTATAAACAATTGAACAGCTGATTGTACTGATGGCATTTGAGAGGTGAGGTGCTTTATATCCACAAACAGTATTATTTATATCCATAAATATTGAGTTTTTTGCACAGACCAATCATTTCGCTTCATAAGACCTCAATATAGCATCAGAAGCCATGGGTATTATTTTGTGTTCCTTGATATGCCTTTTTTAATTCTCAAAAATTAAATGGCTAGCAGCCATTGACTTGCATTACATTAATCACTATGGACCACTGTTTCACCCACCTCTTGGATGGCCTGAGGGTGAATAAATTAACAGCAAATTTTAATTTTGGGGTACACTATTCCTTTAAGAAGGCCTACATATTTACAGTATATGCAATTTCATTATTCTATTGTAATTACACATTTGTAATGAGTTGCAATTTAGTACATTTAAAATATAGTAACTTATCAGATAGCACAATACAGTTAAAATGATATAAGTACTTTTCATGTGTTTTAGTATTAAAGTCTACATATCAAAATTCACACAACTCGCTTTCACAGATTCAAAAGAAACTGATCAAAAGATTCACCCGTTCACTATTTTTTGAGGTCTGCAGTTGTAAATGTAAAAAAAAAAAACGTTCTGGAGAAATGTATCTGAGTAAAATTAGTCATTTTCTATGTCAAGCAAGTTATCAGAAACATTTATACACAAGTATAGGGTGAAAGAGTGAAATAAGATAGCTAACGTTAGCTAGAGTAGTGGCACAATTTGATGCCCGATCAAGGAAAATAGACATCTTTGCACTTTATTCAAGCATTTTATTATGAAGGATTTTGTACGCATATTGCATAGTTGTGTTTGGATCAAAAACAAGGGAGAACCAATGAAGTATTGGTCTCATTTTCTCATGAGTCATTGTCCTGCAGAGATTGCTATCTTTCTAAATGGTGCTATGCTTCTGTATCTAATGGCTAAAGTGCCACTATAAATATACGTCACTGTTATAGAAAAAAACTGAGAGGAAAAGGATTTCTGAATGTCTTTAACAAGGTAACGGCTGTCCTCGGGAATAGATTCCAGCAGATCATTTTGGTATACAATTAGATGAGCGATAATAAGCCAATAGACAGTCCAAACTAGTCAAAATTCATTTGTGAAATGGAGATGAAATTAATGATTGAGAAATGCTTTGAAATCCCACTGTTTGTGTTGACCCTTTGAAGCTGTGTGTTCTTCAAAGGCTGTGTTTAAACATCTTTCAAACAAGGAGTGTTTCAAGATTTATTTTAATCAGATTCTCCTGCTTCTCTCAGATTCATCTAGTGAATGCAGGACACAAGAGACAAGCTTCTTCATCATCCTCATCCTCTTCAGATCATGTATCAGAATCAATGCTTTTTCAAGTTATTTGAAGATACCATCAAAGATGGTATGATCTTATATTGTAGATAGGTCATCTATTTTGTTAATTTCTAAGCTCCCTTTCATATCTATATATGCAGTCAATATACTGATGTCTTACAATCACAAAAATACTGCTGAAATGTATTGTAGCACATCAACAAAGATTCAAGATTCCAAGCTGACAGTGCGCATGGTTATGTCAATTTACTGCCACTTTAGGTGTGTCATTGCATTAGTCACATTTACATTAGTCATATTAGTCAAGTTTGCAACATGTAATTATTTTGTAAAACTGCTTGTTAGTTGTATTGCTATTGTAGTTATTTGTATTTGCATGTGTAACTTGAACACTGTAAATTTCAAATAAAGGAAAAATTAATTAAAATAATATTTCTAAACCTAAATTAAATTTATTAAAATAAAATAATAAAAGGAACACTTCACTCAGAAATTTGATGTAAATGTACTCACCCTCAGGTCATCGAAGATGTAGATGAGTTTATTTCTTCATCATAACATTTGGAGAAATGTAGCATTACATCACTTGCTCATCAGTGGATCCTCTGCAGTGAATGGGTGCCGTCAGAATGTGAGTCCAAACAGACAATTAAAACATCACAATAATCCACAAGTAATCCACATGACTCCAGACCATCAGTTAACAACTTGTAAAATGGAATTCTGTGTTTGTAAGTATCAAATCCATCCTTAAGACATTTTTTTAACTTCAGTCCTCTATCCATAATATTGCTTTCTCTAGTGAATCAAGAGAAAAATATGCACAGGTCAAGCACTGTTTAGAAGAGAAAACAGTCTAAAACAGCTCTAAACAAATATGCCGGCAGATTTTGATCTGGACAACATGGACTTTTCCACCAAAGGATGCATTATTATGGATTATGGACTCATATTTTTGGCCCGAACCAAACGTTTAAAGTTAAAACACCTTGATGCATTTGTTTGTTACAAACATGCAGTTTTTCCATTGGTGAGCAAGTGATGTAATGATACATTTCTCCAAATCTGTTCTAATGAAGAAACAAACTCATCTACATATTGGATGGGTGAACTATTCTTTTAAAAATGATAAGAATTACAGCATTTCCATTTTTTTCTTTTCTCATACCAAAACTTGTGTCAAAAATGTATTGTTTTATATACTGAATAATTTTCATTATCAATGTTAATACTTACAGTGATAT
>NW_015542351.1:1377072-1385720 GCF_001515605.1 Sinocyclocheilus anshuiensis
TAGGCAGAGCATGCCTATATCTTAGTATGTAATCTTGGTATGAAAACATACAATTAACCATGCATAGATCAGACAATCCACATCTGAAATGAGATATACTGGACTGGAGGTGGACAGTGTTGCAAACTAAAAAAAAAAAAAAAGTACTTTAATTAAATCACAAGGGAAACAGTTTGCAAAATCATGACAACATCTGTCGAGAAGGACAAGTCAAAACAAGTCGACAATTACCAACTGAAATAGATAGATATTTCACAGGATAGCTGCTAAATCGAACAAAAATTCAGGCTCTGAATGAGCACAGAAGTCATTTTTATATATTTATTTACATTACAGGCACAGCTGAGCCCTGCATAGTTAGATTGGATTGTAAACGCAAGACAAATTCTGAGTTGATTTAATCAGAGACATGCAGCATCTCAATCTAAATGGTTTTGCGAATGCCTTTGTCTTGATCAGAAGCTTCATGTTGTTTTAGTGTCGTGGTAAACATATCTTCAGGCGAACTCTTGCCGGGTGAGTCTCTGAGTTATATCTTTATATCCTACCAATGGAATGAATATACCCCCATGATGCCTCAAGCACTCGGGGCGAGGACTAAAGGCCCAACATATGGTAGAAACATCTGGAAAAATCAATCTTTACAGGATTAGGGGAAATCTTCCACAAATTGTGAACGGAGATTTATGAGAAAAGGATGCAGGGGTCAATCTCGATTATGGTTCTACGAATTGTGACAGAAATGTTGCGGTCTCTCAGATGTCTGCAGCCCATAGCAGTCACCCACTCACATCCGCTTAGTTAGTAACTGATTGCCATTCAGCGTGGAGAGATGACATTTTCTTTACTCCTGCAAAATTTTAATCACCAGATCCTGCTTGATAGAGTGGAATGAAATCTCCCTGCATCAGTAGTTTACCCAAAGACTCATCTCCATCAAGATAATGGTACTTTAAAAACATGGCTTCCTTAGATCTAAACCAGAATGACCTTTGAAAGAGGATGACAGTAAAATGGAGAGTCCTTTGGTCCAAATCACTGAACGTCTGCATATTTAATAGACTGGATCCCATTAGTTTTCCACACGCAGCATCAGAGTCTCATTGTCATGGATTTCTGGAAATAGCGGATGACGTTAAGTAGAAATATGGAGGTTTAAGCCACAGAAGACATTTGTGGGTTCCAGGCATGGCCTTGGCATCATGCTTTATGATCTGGTCGATAGAGCTCATCATTGCTTTGGATGCAAAGATCACTGCAGGATGAAATCACACTGACATCTGATGGGGACTGCAAAAGATGACAGCTTCAGATGCAGGACTGGAGAGAGATCTCATGGGCTGTTCACACAGCTAGATGGAGTGAATATTAGAAGGATTTTCAACTATATATTAGTTGCTAATATAAACACTAGTTTATATAAACTTCATTTATATAAACTTTATTGCAGAAAAAAGACAAAAAAGAAGAACAAAGAGATGATAGATTTATCATCTTTTCTGAGCAGATGTACTGCGATCCCATGAAGCATTGCACTGTCAAATATATGTCAAATAAGAAATTGTCAGTACAATATAAAATGACTGATTTATCATTATCGATTATGAATTTAAAACTGATATATTTTTAGTTTATTACACAATATTAATGCGTTAATTAGATTAATTAATTAAGGTGAAAAAATAACGCGTTAAAATTATTAACGCATTTAACGCACTTGCCCCATCCCAGACCTATAGTTTATTGATGACAAATGTGAGGTAGGGCAACAACTCACTGCCTGATGGAGCCTAGAGAACGTAGTTGGAATGTCCCTAAAATTCAAGATATGGGGCAAAAATGCTCCTGTTTGAGATTTTGTCTCATATTTACATCATATAGCTAAGCAATATCACACGAGCAATAGGCTAAGTGCAATATCACACGAGTGCAAATGTGATAGGCCTTCTGATCTTATACAACAGTTCAGTAAGTAAGAAGTTAATATTGTGATATTTTAGATACAATGTTGTCTGTTTTGTCTCCGAGCAACACACAGCGGCATTTAATTTCTTAATGCACGTTTTGAACGAATTGGGTGAATCATTTGGCACATTGGATTTGAAGCGGTGCTGCACAGACCGATCGGTGTATGACAAAGTACCGCAAGAGCGATTCAAAAGCATAAGGAGTCGTCTGCTCTCTATAGCTCTCGCGATACTTTGATGTCACACACCGAGCGGTCTGGTGATGATCCGCTTCAAGTCGAACAAGTCTTAATTATTCAATGGACCATTCATAAAGAACCATTTACTTCACTCCTGAATGAATCAGCCATTTGAACGAATCAAATGAATGAATGAATAAATGACTCGATGACTTAATCATTAAGATATTTACCACCACCTACTGGCAATTTTAGTTTATTATTTAAAATATAATTTCATTAAATAAATAATTTAATATTTCCATAGTAATAATAATACAATTAATAAAATTAATTATTAAAGGTATAGTTCACCCACCCAAAAATTACAATTGTCATCATTTACTCACCCTCATGGTCCAAAAGAGTATATGTAATAAATTGTATCAGAATATTTCTTGCTGAAGCTACTTTTTGAAATGTCTGTTTGATGCTTTACTGTAATGTGGTGTTTGGGTTTTGTCTTGTTCATGTTTTCATGTCTTTTATTTTGTAATTGGTTCATGCTGTTAGTGCATGCTGTTAGTGCAAGAGGGCATGCTTCCCTTGCCCTCTTGTCTTCATGCTATTGGTTCCTCTGTTCATTGTCTCATGTTCTGGTTGGTAGTCTTAGTCATGTGTCTTGTTCCCCACTTTCTAGTGAATGAAAATCTATTATGACCACCTTCTTCGCCCAAACACCTCCGCCGGCCACGCGGCCCCTTCCCCTCCCTCCTCCAACCTCTTTACACGAAAAACACATCAAACAGGCCCAGCTATTGGTTTTCAAAAGCCAAGCAAAAGCACACTTTAATTTAGTTTCTCGCTCTCTCTGATTTCTTTTAGATTGGACGTCAGTCTGCATGATTACCCTCAATCAAGAAAACTGGGTTGAACTGATGCTACGGCTCTATGTTTCCTTAACAGTACAGTAAACACACAGGCAGCTGCTGCAGAGGTGACTCCTCACAATGAAGCTCCACTCACGTCATATATCACCAGCTGCTTAGCACCATCATATTACTGCCATCCGCCATGCTCATCAGAGCTGATTACACTAACGTTCTTCTCCATATTACATTTACATTTACATTTAGTCATTTAGCAGACGCTTTTATCCAAAGCGACTTACAATTGGCGGATACATAAAGCGATTCTTCTTAAAGAGGCAAACAGACACAGGAAGTGGTTGTAATACCAAGTTCTTAGACATTGTTCAAATAAGTACAAGCTAGAAAGAGAAGGAATAAATAAAGAGAGAGAAAGTATGAAGATTTGGCAGTATGGACTTCAGCAGAGAAAGATGAAAGCAAAGACTGATACATACTCAGGTCTGACGGATCTTTTGATTTGCACCATTTTCTCTCTGCTGCCCTGAGTTTGGTCTGATGCTCACGAAGAACATCGGATAACCAGGGGTTCGAGGAGGCAGCACCTAGTGGCTTGGCTACACATAATTATCTCGTGTTTACTTTTTTTGCCAGCCAATTGAAACAAAGGCAGTTAATAAAGAGTCAAAATTACACTCTAAAAAATGCTGTGTTGTTTCAACCCAACTTTGAGTCAAATATGGACTAACCCGACCATTGAGTTACATTTTTTTTATTGAAATTTTAACCGAAAAGTTGGGTTAGTCCATATTTGACCCAAAGTTCAGTTGAAACAACCCAGCATTTTTTAGAGTGAGTCAATATGGAATCAAAACTGACCCTATTTTCAGGTTCTTTGTCTTTTCGTCTTTTTGTGAACATTTTCGGCACATATCGTTCAGAAGAAAATAATATTTGTATTCTTACATCAAAATGTCATGACTTGCTCTGCTTTTTCTTTTTAGCTGACATCAGCAAGCATTCTAATTTTTCGGCCTCTCCCCTATGGGCTTAGATTTCTGCCACAATTCTGCGCGCGAAAGATCATATTTTGAGCGCACAAAAGTGCATTTTGCACACGCGCGATCTGGGTTTGTGGAGAAAATGTTCGTTTCGCAAAGAAAAAAGTATTTCGAGCGCACGGAAATCAATTTTGCATTTAAAATACGTTTTTGGATGTGTGCAGACCTCTTTTGTGCGTGCAACGTTTCACTAGCTTGCTTACCTGATGCCCGCCCTCTGTGCTCGCTAAATGCCCACAGCTCGCGTGCTCAACACAACCCAGCGTTACAATGTGCCATAATTCCAGCCAATCAGAGACAGAGGCTGCTAAATTCTGATTGGCTGCCTTGACAACCAATCACAACATTTCTTGCATTACCTCGACAGCAGACACACATCCAAAAACGTATTTTAAATGCAAAATTGATTTCCGTGCGGTCGAAATAATTTTTTCTCCACAAAACTCAGATCGCGCGCGTGCAAAATGCACTTTTGTGCGCTCAAAATATGATCTTTCGCGCGCAGAATTGTGACAGAAATGTAAGCCCATACTCCCCTTTATCTACATTACGCAACTCCTGTCCATGTTTTTTTTTCTTCTTCTTTTCATTTTGATTATCTTGTTTCACCCTGAAATCTATGGAAGTCCATTTCTGCCTTAGAATAGACATATTAAAAGGGTAATTGTGAGATTTTATCTCACGCGACATTTTTTTTCCTCAGAATTCTGAGAATTGTGATATATAAACTCACAATTCTTAGAACAAAAAAAAAAAAAAAAGATTTATTAAGCTTTATTAACCCTGGCTAATGTACAGTATGTGGCTTTGTGTTGCATATTCAATAGCCACAGTCTTGAAAGGTTGTATGTTAAATCCAAAGTTATGGAGAATCAGGAACCTTTATTGGAGCTCACTATCAATGTCCTGCAGGTTTCTCCAGAGGTATAATCTTTGTAATTAGTGATGTGCATTTAAGTTACAAATACACTTATTATTATGTGAGTTACAGTAAGTGGCAACTCCTAACAAGGCCTAAGGAAGTGAACATGCCCTGTCTCATAGCCCCCTGCTTTTGAATTATACATAGACCTTGGCTATGTTGTTGAATTTATGATTTGTTCAAGCCATTCCTTATCTGCTGGTGCATTGCTTGTAAATGCAATAAACCATCACAGACTGAGGAGAGGAGAGAAACACAATATGTGCAGTGTCTTAGAAATAGACTTGCTCTTTCAAAAAAAAAAAAAAAGTTATTTCAGACCAAGTGCTGAGTGACCATAATAATATAGCATTATACTATAACATTAGCTAAGAAGTAAATGTACAACAGGTACAAAAATGTAGAAAGTGCTCCTTATACAGTGAGTCAGGTGCAGTCTTTCTTTTCGATCAATTTACGTGCTTCGATGAACTTGTGACATGTATTATATTTGATTATTTGATAGCATAATCTTTAAATTAGGTGCTGTCCGAGGTGATTTTGGGATTTCAGTCTTATGGAGGCTCAGCCTCTTATCAGCACATGAACTTATGTGGCTCAGACGAGTATTTTTTTGCCTTAAGTGCCAGAGGTCACGAGTTTGAATCCCGTTCAACTTGACAATGTCCTAAAATAAACATTAAAATAGCATCTGTCTGGTAGTAGATGTATATCAGTAATGGTGGCATATTTGTTACATTTTATTTTGTGATTTCACTGGAATAGAAAGATTTTAGATGAGAGAGACAGAAAAAGCAGGAGCACATTTTTATGCACGTTCCACTCTATACCATTAATGCTTAGAGTAATGAACCTTTACGTTTTTAATGGCTGGTAAGTAAAGGAAAACTTCAGATAGCTTACTACAGTTGCTGTTTTCAGCAAACGTGAAGTGATATCACAATCACAGATTTTAAAGAGTGCTGAAAGCTGAGTTCACAGAATTTTAGGAGGGCTGAGATGAAGCCTCCATTAATAGCATCTAGCAACACTCATGTTGCTGTCATTACTTTGAGTGATGACTTACTTAATACATTACTGTTCAAAAGTTTGGGGTTGGTAAGATTTGTTTAATGTTTTTGAAACGTCTTATGCTCACCAAGGCTGCATTTATTTGTTAAAAAGGCAGTAATATTGTAAAATAATATTACAATTAAACTGTTTTCCATTTTAATATATTTAAAAATGTCATTCATTCCTGTGATAGCAAATTTTCAGCATCATAACGCCAGTCTTTAGTGTCACATGATCCTTCAGAAATCATTCTAATATGCTGATTTGCTGCTCAATAAACATTTCTTATTATTATTAATGTTAAAAACAGTCATGCTGCTTAATATTTATTTTGTGGAAATTAAATATTTTTTAGGATTCTTTGATGAACAAAAAGTTGAAAAGAACAGCATTTAATTGAAACTTTTGTAACTTTAAAAAAAATGTCTTTACCATCACTTTTGATCCATTGAATGCATCCTTGCTCAATAAAATAATAATAATAATAATAATAATAATAATAATAATAATAATAAAAGTTACTGTTATTAAAATGTTATTAAATTGTATTACATATTAAGTAACTACTTACAAAATATATGAATGCTGCTTTTTTTATTTAAATGAGTACCATCTAGTTCTCATTTCTGGAATAAAAATGTCCCTTTTTTAGTCTAATTTTGTCTAAAAAAAATAGTCTGATTAGGTAATGGATCACAAAAGATCTGGGTTCATTTGTCACACTTGAAAGAGAAGGTCAGGTTGTGTGCAGTGCATTATGGGATGGTGGGTTGTGTAATGCAGAAGTGGTAAAGGTTGAGAAATGTCTCTCTGTTGTGAAGCAGTGTTTCTGCGCTGATCCAGCAGATGGAGCTGAAACACTGATGCTCTGCTCTCTAAACTGTAGCCACATATACACACACACACACACACACATTACAAATATAACAATAAGAAGAAAACTAACAGATAAAATAGGCTCCTGGCTTTTTAATCAAGGAATCAGACAGTGTAAATTTAATCAACGTGTAAACGATTCATTTTACCTTCTAAATCATTTCTCCATGGAAACAAAACAACATATTTCAAACTTGAGGGATCTGTTATCAGTGACAGATGAGTGTTAACCTCTCTTGGAAATTCAAACAATAAATGACTTTTATATTATAATATAACCGAGTGAGTGTGTGTTCCAGCGGTCAGCCTCTGTTTTGATATCTTTAATATTGGCTTAAAGATATAATATTTAAAAAAAATGAAAGGCTGCTTGACGGGGCATTTGAAAGATCAGCTCAGACTCTCACATTACACTGTGAAGAGCAATGGCTGTTGTGATTAAGTGTGTGTTTATGCATGAGGAGAATCCTCTAACAGGATTACTGAAGATGGTGAGTCATTGTGTTGTAGGTCTATGACTGTATATTTATAGCAAAAGGCATTATAAAGAAGCCTGCCACAGCCTAAAGGCTAAAATATGTCTTCAAAGGCCACGACTGTGTGCGCAGCTGAAATCGTCTTGGCAGGCATTTCGTTTCACCACTGGCTCTGGCACATAAGCTCTAAACAAGACCGTTGGCCCTCCATAAGCGGCTGCATCACAAACATCTACAACAGTGGCATAAGATATGGCCCTGCCCACCAATGATGTCATGCATAAATCTGCATCAGATAATAATTTTATTTTCCTCTTATACACTACCCTTGAAAAGTTTGTGGTCAGTAAGTTTGTTTTAATTAATATCTTTAATACATTTATTCAGCAAGGATGCATTAAATTGAGCAAGTGATGCAAAGACATTTATAACGTAAATATATATATATATATATATATATATATATACAGTATATGCTGTCATTGTTAACGTGTTAATGCATGCGATTAATTTTACAATCCTTAACGCGTTAAAATAATTTAACGCAATTAACGCAAAATTACTGAAGCACAATTTCTATTCTAACCCTTAACCCAATTTTGCTTCTCTGCTTGCGATTAGATCATTTCAAGCTGCTAAACTCTGGGAAAGTTTTCAGTCCAATGATCCAGTAAGCGAATGCATTCAAACAATCCGTCCAAAACAGCGCTAATATAAAGGAAACCAGGCTGAGACGCAAACTACGTTTTCTCGACTTGATGACCAGTCTCGCTAGTACAGTTCTGATGGATGGACCTAAACCTTTTGGTTTAGTTTTTTTTTTCCTCTCCATGGAAAAATCATCTCATCTCCATGTGGTCCTGTTCGGTATCGCAACTTGGCTTCTCTAAAATGTAAAAAAGTTCTTTGCTGTTGCACTGTACACAATTCTGTGATTGTCTCTGAAGAGCGCAAGCACTCACACGTCACACGTGCTGTGTGAAGTACAGACTGAACGAATTGTCAACACATCCTCATCTCGCTGTATGGCCAGATGAGACGCAAACTACGTTTTCTCGACTTGATAACCAGTCTCGCTAGTAAAGTTTTGATGGATGAAGACTGCAATCAAGGTAAAGGCGATTGCGGTGGCGTACAGGAGTCGTACGGTACAGTAAGCACTCGCGAGTCCATTATAATAATGCGTGTATGAGTGCTCTGACGCACTGATCACACATTGTATTTATGCACAGGCACAGACATTTCCGTACATTCACGTTGTTTCTA
>NW_015542351.1:1385823-1394965 GCF_001515605.1 Sinocyclocheilus anshuiensis
AATGCTGTTCTTTTAAACTTTCTATTCATCAAAAAATCCTGAAAAAATGTATTATGGTTTCTGCAAAATATTAAGCAGCACAACTGGTTTTAATACTGATAATAATAAGAAATGTTTCTTGAGCAGCAAATCAGCATATTAGAATGATTTCTGAAGGCTAATGTGACTGAAGACTGGAGTAATTATGCTGAAAATACAGGTTTGCATCACAGGAATAAATTAAATTTGAAAATATATTAAAACAGAAAAGTTATTTTAATAATATTTCCCAATATTACTGTTTTTTTACTGTATTTTTAATCAAATAATGTCTTTCAAAAACATTAAAAAATCTTACCGACCCCAGACTTAAAATTTTAACCAAACCAATTCTGTAACAGGGAACATTCTCAGAACGTTCTGGCAAGGTTCTCTCAAAGTTATGAACAAACATTCTTCCAGTAACAATAATAAAATGTTATCTGTTCTGAGTGTTCTCAAAATTAGAACAAAAACAATATTTTTTAAACCATTCATAGAACATTTTGAAATGTTACTATTTTCAGAATGTTTAGAGAACATTTAAAAGTAATGTTCCAATAGCGTTTGCAAAATGATAAAATGGAATGTTCTCTTAACTTTCTCATAACCAAGAAAAAAAAATAACATTCAGAAATGACATTTTCATAATTTAATAGGAACAATAGCAAATTGTTCTTAGAACATATTTTTTATGAGCAGAATCGATATCAATTCTAAAACCTTTTCTTCACAAACCCTTAATACTAAGTAAGAACAACAGTGAAAGTGAGATATTATTATTCAAAATTAGCAGTTGTAGATGGAATAAATAACCACAATTACTCCGAGGCAAAGGCAGAAGCCTTTTGTTAGACCTGCGAGTTACACTTTCAGTACATTTATGATGACATGCAGCTGTACTGTGTTACAGTGATGTGTGTCGATTTAGTGAAATGTGCTGTCGATGCATCACGTTAACCCCAAGAATAAACGTTGATGAGTCAGCAGATCCTCTCCATCTCTCAACTGCATGACGGTTCTGCATTGTTTCCCCCATCACGTGGCTCCAACACCTGGACTTGTGGGAAATATGCCACACGACCCACAGTGTCATGACTCTCCTGTCAACAAAATCAAATATGTGACATAGATAAAATCCACTGTTAATAGACATAATCTAACAACAAGTGTTACATTGGCTTCCCAAGAATATGAAGCTGAACTCACACCAGTGAGATTCGTACAGACAGTACATCCTCCTAAAAGAGAGAAGCTCTCATCCATCTGGGTGAAGCACATTAGGATCTCATTCCTATAGTTTGGGGTATTAAGAAATGAACCATTAGGCAGAAGGAAATGGCATGTGACGCCACTCCAGGTGGTATGAATCTGACTGGATGATTCACACAGTCATTGAGAATGCACAGGAAAACAGTCATATTTCAGTATGGAAATGCTCACACACTGCCGTGAGGGAATCAGACTGTGGTTACTGAGGGGATGCTGATGGTATGAAGCTCATTCAAGCACTAATAACTCATTCTTAAAAGAGATACAAATGATAATTGTGTCATTATTTACTCACCCTCGTGCCGTTACAAAACGATAGGATTCTATTCCTTCTATAGAACAAAAAATTACATATTCTGAAGAATCTCCATGCAGGTCTTTTCCATACAACAGGATTCATTGTTACAAAAAAAACACAAAAAAAAAGGATCATAAAAGTAGACCTTGTAAAATAGAACTGCTGCGAGTGAATTATAAAGGAGTTGATCTCAAGATCTGGATCAATCAGAATTGCGAACAAATTATTCGGTCTAGTTATGTGAAACAGCTCAAAATAATGATTTGTTCACTAATCTGGTTCTAGGGTTAAACTCACTTGCTAAACACCTCAAATTATCCGATTGATCCCAATACATATTGGATTAGAAGGGGTGGTGTTGATCTGAAACAATCCGATCAATAGGAAAAATAATAATAATAAAAAAAACAATAAGATATAAGATAAGATAACAATAAGATTCTTACCAACTGGTCCGTGGATAAGATGGAACATTTACAAAATTCTGACATATATGTCAACTTTCTTCTTTGATATGTCTTCAAGCCAAAAATATTTAGAATTAAAAGAATCTGTGAAGATGATGATGAGTTTAATAAACAGATAAAAATAATGTTGTCAACATGTAAAGAACGTATAAGTATCAAGGAAGTAAATTCTGCTTGTAAATTCTTAATTAAAAACATCTAAGATTAATCCAGATCTTATCTTTTGTACTACATATACTCCAAAGTATATATTGGAGGTTATTTAATATCAAACCTATTTTATTGAAGCATTAATACATTCTTAAAGATGATCCAAAACTTAATGGGATATTTAATAAGGAACCATTAATTACTCATAAAAGGGTCAGTAATATAAGGAATAGAGTTGTAAAAATGTGTTCTACAAAACAAATTCCACAAATGTCCTTCTGAGCTCCCTGTTCCACCATGGCCTCCTGAACTGTCTGCTCCGCCATGGCTCCCCGAGCTCCCTGCTCCACCATGGCCTCCTGAGTTCCCTACTCTGCCATGGCCTCCTGAACTGCATGCTCCGCCATGGCTTCCTAGTCTGCCTGCTCCGCCATGGCGCCCCGAACTGCCTGTTCCGCTATGGCGCCCCAAGCTCCCTGCTCCGCACGGGACGCGCCTTCCGGGAGGGGGGAGTAATGTCAGACTCTGTTCCATGTCTGTGTGTGTTTTCTTCCCCCACGTGCTCCAGGTTATGTTTATGTCCTTATTTGGTTATCTTCCTGTTCCTGTCATCATAGTTCACTAGTTTCTCCCTGTGTCTCATTATTAGTTATCCTCCTCACCTGTCTGCCCCTCGTTATCTGCCCTATTTGAGTTCTAGCCCGTTCTGTTCTCCTTTGTCCGGAATTATATATGTCTACCCTTGCTACGTGTGTTTTCCTTGTTCCCTGGATGTTATTAAAATCTATATGTTTGAATTCCACTCCTCGTCTCCTCGCTCCTTCATCTCCGTGCTCCTCACAGTAGCGCACCGTGACACCCCCATTAATGTTTTGCTGTGGTTAGGGCAATTGGAATAAACATATAAATTATTTATTAATAAATAACGGACGAAAAACAAATGATATTTTTTAATTCTTAAAATGCATTTAACAATATTAATATCCCATTATATTGCAGGATCTTAATTATTGAATTCATACTTTTCTGCAATTAAAGTTAGAACTATTAAATTCTCCTTTGTAGTTGCCCTAATGAAAAGCTAATTCTTGAATCCAGAGTTAACTATAGTATTAGTAAACCTTTATAAAAGTATCTGTCTCTGTCTCTACTGCACTGCCACTGGTCACTTCATCCAGAACTGCCCCGTCAGACCCCCACGTCCTGCGGTGGGTACACTTCATATAGAACCGGACATCTCAACTCTATCTTTGTTACCAGTACTCATCCCAGAATGCTCTGTTTCAGTCTCCGCCCTCGTCGACTCGGGCTCTTCTAGCAATTTCATATCCCAAGGCCTCCTAAGTCGCCTCCACCTATCCCGTAAACACCAGGCCCAGGAGCTCCGAGTCGAGACCATTCAGGGAAAGCCGCTAGGGTGTGGGCTGGTGAAGTATAGAGCTCCCCCGTTGAAACTGAGAGTCGGATGTCTGCATGAGGAAACCATCACCTTTCTGGTACTGGAGGGACCCACAGTTGATATCATCCTGGGACGCCCCTGGCTCACTCTCCATTCACCGGAAGTCAGATGGGAATCGTGTGAGGTAACTCGCTGGAGCGAGTTTTGCCTTCAGAACTGTCTCTCCGAGGTCCCCAAACCGCTCGCAAGTCCCGTGCTGGCTCAAGTCGCTTCCACTCTCGTTGAGAGCCCCGAGCCTCAGGAGATTCCCACCATCCCATCTGGCTGTGTGGCATTCCAGTATGTCTTCAGCAAGCAGGCAGCAACCCGCCTCCCTCCTCATTGGCCATTGGACTGTGCTATCAACCTGCTGCCTGGGGCAAAACTCCCCAAGGGTAGAGTATATCTGCTGTCCATCCCGGAGTGCAAGGCTATGGAGGATTACATCCAGGAGGCTCTCAAGCAAGGATTTATTCAACCCTCCACCTCACCTGCTGCCTCGAGCTTCTGCTTCGTGGGCAAGAAAGACGGGGGCTTGAGGCTGTGTATAGATTACCGTGCTCTAAATTCCCAGACTGTGAAGCTGCCATACTCACTGCCCCTGGTCCCAGCCGCCCTCGAGGAACTCCGTGGAGCACGCATCTTCTCCAAGTTGGACCTGCGGAGCGCGTATAACCTCGTTCGCATCCGGGAAGGCGACGAGTGGAAGACGGCCTTTATCACTCCATCTGGCCACTATGATTACCGGGTAATGCCGTATGATCTAACCAACTCAGCATCTGTCTTCCAAGGCTTCATGAACGAGGTTTTTGAATGAATGGAGTTCCTCCATCGCTTCGTGATCGTCTACATCGATGATATTCTCATATACTCCCGGAACCTGGCCTTACATCGCCACCACGTGACGCAGGTCCTCCAAAGGCTTCGACAACACCATCTTTACCTCAAACTGGAGAAATGCGAATTCCATTGCTCCACGGTGCAGTTCCTCGGCTATGTCATCAGCCGGGATGGATTTCGGATGTACCAGGGTAAGGTAAGAGCCATCCAAGAATGGCCGCACCCACAGTCTGTGAAAGACCTGCAAAGATTCCTGGGATTTGCCAACTTCTACCGACGTTTTATCAAGAACTTCAGTCTGCACACGGGTCCTCTAACCTCCATGCTCAGAGGAAAACCCAAGTCCCTGTCCTGGAGCTCCAACGCCCACGAAGCCTTCGAGAAGCTCAAGGATGCCTTCAGCACGGCCCCCATCCTCCCTCACCCTGATCCCCAAGCTCAATTCGTGGTGGAAGTGGACGCATCCACCACCAGAATCGGGGCTGTGCTGTCCCAGCAGTTCGGTGAGCCTCCTAGCCTCCATCCTTGCACTTACTACTCCAGAAAACTGACCCCAGCGGAGCAGAACTACGACATCGGAAGTCCAGAACTGCTTGCCATCAAGTTAGCACTGGAAGAGTGGCGTCACTGGCTGGAGGGAGCTCAGCATCCGTTTACTGTCATCACTGATCACAAGAACCTCCAATACCTGAGAGACGGACACTGCTGTCCGTACCACGTAGGCCCTAGTCCCACATTGGGGTAGACTTTGTTACTGACCTGTCCAACTCTGATGGTAACACCTATGTTCTGATAGTCGTGGACCACTTTTCGAAAGCATGTAGACTAATACCCCTCAAGGGCCTGCCTATGGTTCTAGAAACAGCAGAATGCATGTTCAACCACGTCTTCAGGAATTACGGCCTCCCAGAGGAGATCGTCTCGGACCGGGGCCCCCAATTCATTTCTCAAGTATGGAATGCCTTCTTCTGGCTAATGGGAGTCACGGTGAGCTTGTCCTCCGGTTACTATCCTCAGACAAACGGCCAGACTGAGCCGAAGATCCACGAGCTCGGACGTTACCTACGGGCATACTGCCATGACGATCAGCACAGCTGGAGCCACCTCCTCCCCTGGGCCGTGTTTGCACAGAACTCCCTTCATCAGAACACCACCGGACTGACTCCCTTCCAGTGCATACTCGGCTACCAGCCCCCGCTCTTCCCGTGGACGGAAGAGACCTCGGTGGTTCCAGCTGTGGACTACTGGTTCCGAGCGAGCGAGAGAGTGTCGGACTCAGCTCACATCCACCTCCAACAGGCAGTGCGGAGGCATAAACCCTTCGCAGATGCCCGGCGCTCTTCTACTCCCACATACCAGCCTGGAGAGAAGGTATGGCTGTCGACCCGGGATCTGCACCTCCGTCTGCCTTGTAAGAAGCTGAGTCCTCGCTACATTGGTCTGTTCCCCATACAGAGGCAGATCAACGAGGTCACATACCAACTCCAACTCCCACCAAGGTACCGCATTCACCCTACCTTCCACGTTTCCCTCCTTAAACGCTTCTCTCCCTGTGCACCAGGACCCACCGAGCTGGAAGCACCTCCTCCTCCAGAGATCCTTGACCAACCGTCCATCTATCAGGTCCAAGACATTCTGGATTCGCGGCGACGGGGTGGCCGGCTGGAGTACTTCATAGACTGGGAGGGATACGGACCAGAGGAAAGATCCTGTGTGGCCCGGGACGATGTGCTGGACCCCATGCTTCTGGAAGAGTTCCATCGTACCCATCCTGAAGGCCACCCTCGTCGCCGCGTGAGGGCGTCAGGAGCCGCCCCTGGAGGAGGGGGTAATGTCAGGGAATCACTGCAGTCAGTCACCAGCCCTGACACGCACCAGATCCCAATCACCTGAATTCTAATCACCCGCACCTGCAGCCACTCACCAGCCTCCTATATCTCTGCACTCCACTCAGTCCCACGCTGTCCGGTCTACCATTCACCTCGCTGAAAATTACCTGACTACTTACCTGTCTATTCTTTCCTTTAGTTGTTCCAACGCTCCCTCGATCCTGCTCTCCTTCGGTCCCGCTCATCTCCAATCTACCTGCAAAAGGACATCACTTCTATCATTACAGCTAAGAACCCAAGAACTGTTATCTGTGTTGATTCACTCACCTGCCCTCTGCTTCCACGATCTGCTCTGCTGCTCCGTCAATAAACAAACCTGTTTAATCACTTACCTCTTGTCTCTGGCTTGTGTTGTGACACTTGTGAAGTAAAAAGCTACGTGTTTGCACTATTGTGATGTTTGCTAAGGTAATGCTAAATTTCTCCAAATCTGTTCTGCTAAAGAAACAAACTCATCTACATATTGGATGGCCTGAGGGTTAGTCAATTTTCAGCCATTTTTACATTTTGGGTGAACTATTCCCATAACTATGAACATGAGCCACATTTGACAACCATGAAGTGCCACAACTCCTTTTGTCTTAATTTTTAACACTGTATCAATCATTGATTAAACTAATTATTTTAACTACTAATAATATTATAGTTTTGTCATTCTATTGTAGTTATTATTAGTTTTCATTTTAATTTTAGTTAAAATTTTAGTTAGAAGTTTATGCTTTATTTATTTATTTAATTTAGCTTTAATTTATATGATGTAGTTTTAGTAATTTAGCACTTTATCTTAAATGTATTTTATTTCAGTTACAATAGTTGCCATGGTTTTAAGTTTAAATATCTTTTTATGTTTAAGTTAGGTTTTTAATTAAATATTTATATATATTTTTTATCTCAGCATGAAAAGAGCTTTCCTGGAGCATTTCAGTCCTTGGCAGTGCAACTGAAGCAAACAATCAACTACGGGTGGCAAGGCACTGTCAAAAGATCTCTGGGATAAAGTTGTGGACAGGCTCAAGTCAGGAGATGGATAAAAAAATGTTAAAGGCTTTATCAATGCCTAGAAGCACAGTGAAGTCTATTATTAAGAAGTGGAGGGTATTTGGTACAATACAGGCCCTCCCTGGATCAGGACGTCACTCCAAACTAGATGAAAGAGCCAGGAGGAAACTGATCAGAGAGGCGAACATGAGGCCTACAGCAACTCTGAAGCAGTTGCAGGAATTTATGACAAAGAGTGGTCATTGTGTGCATTTGACAACAATGTCACAAATTCTCCACAAATGTGACTTGTATGGGACGGTTGCCAGAAAAAAGCCACTCCTTGAGAGAGGCCACATGCAGTCACGACTGAGCTTTGCCAAAATGCACCTTGAAGATTCTGAGGCAGATGAAACTAAAATTTAATTATTTGGCTTCAACACCAAACGATATGTCTGGCGGAAATCCAATACAGCTCGCCATCCAAAGCAGGGACTGGAGCACTTGTCAGGATAGAAGGAACAATGGGTGGGGCAAAATACCATCAAATGCTCCTACAGCATATCTGAAGCAATTGCAGGAATTTATGACAAAGAGTGGTCATTGTGTGCATTTGACAACAATGTCACAAATTCTCCACAAATGTGACTTGTATGGGACGGTTGCCAGAAAAAAGCCACTCCTTGAGAGAGGCCACATGCAGTCACGACTGAGCTTTGCCAAAATGCACCTTGAAGATTCTGAGGCAGATGAAACTAAAATTTAATTATTTGGCTTCAACACCAAACGATATGTCTGGCGGAAATCCAATACTGCTCACCATCCAAATAATAGCATTCCTCCGAGGAGGTTGAGGCGGTCAGCAGGGGCTGCTGGTCGGGAGCAGTCCCAACCTACCATGTTCCAGCTCCTCATTCTGGGGGCGTCACTTCTCGTACTCCACAGAGTCTAGAATCAGAGTGGCGCTCCCAGGCCGAAGGCTTCTAGCGGAAGGCGGTTCTGCGGACTGTCATTCGCGCTGGATAATCTCCGTCTAAAACGTCCTGACGCGTAAGGCCTATAGGACTTCTGAGGGCCAGCTCCCTCTGGGGAAGAGGTACTCCGCAGAGTCTAGAGTGAGAGTGGCGCTCCCAGGCCGAAGGCTTCTAGCGGAAGGCGGTTTTGCGGACCGTCATTCTCGCTGGATAGTCTTCGTCTTAAACGTCCTGACGCCTAAGGCCTAGGACTTTCTGAGGGCCATCTCCCTCTGGGGAAGAGCAGTGTACACCGCATTACATGGTGCCCGTCTCTCCTCAGTGCCCTCAGGAGATCGGTCTGCCAACCCTGCCGGTGTTCCAGGGCACAGCGGTCTCCGGCGAGCGCTTCCCTCAGTTACCGCACGGAAACGACGGAGGTCCACGGAGGTCTCTAGAGCAGCTAGTACGGCCGTCCCCTGCCGGTCCGCCGCTTCTGGGCACCGAGCTAGCCGCTCTGGTTACACCAGAGATCAGTCTCGAGAGATTGATTCCCTTAAGTAGACTATTTGGCAGCGTGGAAACTACTGCCAAATGTGTCTCAGTGGGTCCTGCACACTGTAGAGAGAGGCTACAGAATCCAGTTGGTTCTCCTCCGCCTCAGTTCAACGGGGTTATCCCCACTTTGGTGGGTCCCGAGCAGGCTTTGGTAATGGAACGAGAAGTAAACACTCTCTTGAGGAAGGAGGCCATCAAGGTGGTCCCTCCTCACAAAAGAGAATCCGGGTTCTACAGCCGGTACTTCATTGTTCTGAAGAAGGATGGAGGGTTGCGTCCCA
>NW_015542351.1:1395069-1401484 GCF_001515605.1 Sinocyclocheilus anshuiensis
ATGCTTACTATCAAGCAGGCCGTGTCTCAGATCAGGTCCGAGGACTGGTTTGTCACGATCGATCTAAAGGACGCATACTTCCATGTATCCATCCTTCCCACTCACAGGGAGTTCCTGAGGTTTGCTTTCGGGGGCAAAGCGTACCAATATCGTGTTCTTCCTTTCGGCCTTGCACTCTCACCCCACACTTTCACCAAGTGTGTGGATGCTGCTCTGGCTCTGCTGCGACTCCAGGGCATCCGCATACTCAACTACATCGACGATTTGTTGATATTAGCCCTTTCAGAGCAGACAGCGGTTCGGCATCGAGACGTTGTTCTCGCTCACATGAAAGAGTTGTGGTTAAGACTAAGCGCCAAGAAAAGTGTGCTTTCTCCATTACAGAGGACCACTTGTCTGGGCATGGTGTGGGATTAGACCACGATGCAGGCATGTCTGTCTCCTGCTCGGATCGAGTCGATCCTCACGGCAGTCAAGAGAGTGAGAGAAGGCCAGTCACTCACTGTCAAGCAGTTTCAGAGACTGCTGGGTCTGATGGCAGCTGTGTCCAACGTGATACCTCTTGGCCTGCTGTACATGAGACTCCTACAGTGGTGGCTCAAGACCAAGAGTTTCTCCCCGAGGGGAAACCCACTTTGCATGCTCAAGGTCACGAGGAGGTGCCTACGTGCCTTAGACATGTGGAGCAAACCTTGGTTCTTGACTCAGGGCTTGGTGCTGGGAGCTCCTTGTCACCGCGTAATGAGTGGCCGCTCGGCCCGCGGTCTGTGGAGCGGCCGCCATCTCACGTGGCACTTCAACTGCCTAGAGATGCTGGCCATGTTTCTAGCAAAGTTGAAACATGTTCTCCCGGACCTAAGAGGTTGCCATGTGTCGTGCGCACCGGCGACACAGCGGCGGTCTCTTATATCAACCACCAGGTAGGTTTGCGTTTGCGCCCCCTTTAGAGGCAGGCGCACCAGATCCTTGTGTGGTCCCAGGGCGAACTCCTCTCGCTGAGAGCAGTTCACATTCCTGGGCTTCTCATTATGGGAGCAGACATCCTTTCGAGGCAGGGGCCGAGGCCCGGGGTACGGAAAGTTTTGGCCAGGCTCAGGTGGACCTGATCGCGACTCGAGAGACATCGCACTGTCCCCTCTGGTACTCTCTGACTCATCCAGCTTCACTGGGGCTGGATGCCATGGTACAGACGTGGCTGAGGCTTCGTCTGTATGCTCTGCTCCCGGGAGTTCTGGAGAGAGTGTGCCGGGACAGAGTCTGGCTGCTGTTAGTAACCCCGTTCTGGCCGGGCCGTGTATGGTTCTCGGACCTGATTTCCCTCCTCGACGGCTCTCCATTGAGATTCCCATCAGGAGGGACCTCCTCTCACAGGCGGAGGGCACGATATTCCACCCCCGCCCGGAGTTGTGGAAGTTATGGGTGTGGCCCCTGAGGGGGCACAGCTCGTAGCTTCCGGTCTCTCAACCGAGGTTGTTGAGACCATCCTCCAATCCACAGCTCCCTCCACAAGGAAGCTGTATGCACTGAAGTGGAAACTTTTCACTTCTTGGTACGGAGACCGCCAGCTCGACCCAGTCAACTGCCCGGTTGGTACCGTTCTGGAGTTCCTGCAGGCCCTTCTCCCCGTAGGGTTGACCCACTCCACCTTGAAGGTCTACGTGGCGGCCATTGAGGCCTACCACGCCCCTCTCGGTGGCCAGTCAGTGGGCAGACACCCCCTGGTTACATTTTTCCTCCTCGGTGCGCTGGGGTTGAGGCCTCCGGCCAGAGAAGCTTATGCTAAACGGTGGATCAGGATGCTATTCCAAAGCCTTGAGTCCTCTGATCTACCCTCTCTTTTGGGGGTCAAGACTCACTCCTTCTGAATTCGGCCTTTGGGCAGGATGTTCCCGCCTACTTTGTCAGGTGCCTACCTGCATTCTGCATCACTTCTGGCTCCTTCTCTTGCTTTAGCTGTGCTCTTCCACACTAGGCTGCGTCTCGGTGCCATTCTTCCGGCATCCCTGCAAGCGCTTGCTTCATTCCTAGAAGCTGACGCCGGTTCCACCGCATGTGCGTTTAAGCTTCCTGGTTGTTACATCACGCCCGTGACGTCTCGCCCTTCCATTGGACTGATTACACATGTGATTCAGAGCGTGGTCACTCTGATGGCGTTCCCGAAGCGTTTCGACGCAGCGTCTCGTTCCCTTCGGGGAACCATCGTTACATGCGTAACCTGAGACGTTTCTTGCTTTGCTCTGTCAATAACTATTTTGTATGACCAGTAAATAATGATTTTACATCATCTCATGATGAATGACAGATTTTCAAGTGTTTACACTGCAGGAGCTCTCTTTGGACACAGTACAAGTACAGCGCAATATATTTTTGCACAGATATCAATAAGATTTAGTGCCATTCAGTTTGTATGCTCATATAGATGATGTTGTTAACTATCGGTCTGTGCCAAGCACAGGGTGTTGAAATTACTAAATAGGTCAGATGATGCATCACAATTTGCAAATCATAAATGTGTGTCTGTAGAGCTACTTTTCCTGAAGAAAGATATTGCTTCATTATCATGCTCTAAATCTGTGAGAAGGTTGCAGTCTGTCTTTGAAGGTTTAATGTCTGCAAGAGTGCTGACCCCAGGCCTAGTACAGCTCACATTTATTTAAAGTATCATACAGACTCTGGTCTTATCCTCATCTTCCTCTGGCTGTTCCTACACTTATATGTTAGAATTAGGCCAAAGTCAATCTGTCAGGTTCATTCTGTTATGTCTAGGGTGAAGTAGCTTGTGTTAAAGAGTCTACTGGTTGAAGATCTGGGCTAGTAACCAAAAAGTTGCAGAATGGAAGACAGAAAGGATTCAGGTTACTCCAGGGGGATTGTCCTGTATCAACTGTACTACAAGAGGCTTTGAATAAAATGTAAGCTACATGACAGAGTAGTTGTGTTCAAGTTTAAGCCGACATTTTATAGAGGTTAGCAAATGCTGCTCTGTGTCTTTCTTGGTGCTTGTTTCAAAGGATCCCCCTTGGTTATCTGCAGATGTCTAATGATTTGGTTAGCATTTTTAATGTGAAACTGGAAGAATTACAATAATGGCCTATTATATAGAATTTCACCATTTTGCGTCATAGTTATTTTTAAGATTACATGTTAAATTGAATAAAATGGAACATATAAATGCTATAATAGAAACTGTTATTTGGTTAACTCTTTATTTTATGTTACAGTACAGTATATGGTGTGAAATCATATTAGAATTATAATTAATGGAATAATACAGGACATCAAATTTTACAGCAAATTATTAAAATCTGTGTGTGTGTGTGTGTGTGTGTGTGTGTGTGTGTGTGAAAAATGAGAGATTATATATTATATATACAAAACTGTGAAATATTGATGGGAATAAGTAAACTGAAATAAAATAAAAAAAACACAAAGATGTGATGCATCACATTTGAATATAATTTTTAGATGGTTATATATCGTGTTTATTTCAGATGTGTTACCCTGATGGTATTTTGTATTTGTTTGGGTAACACTGTACATTATGCTAGCCATTGTTCACTGAAAGACCCATTTTAATGAACTTAAATTAATCATGTGGCCTTCTATTGTATTATTATGGTGGTTAACTGTATATTACAAAAGTACAAAGCATATTTTGCTGTTCAGGTGCATTGATATATTGTCAGTTATTAAAATATACAGTATAAACTGTAAAATATACAGGCACCAAATCAATGTTGGATACATTTTCACTGTATTTTATTTTATTTTATTTTGTATTTATTTATTTATTTTTCTTCACAGAGAATTTCTGGCAACCACAGCTTACAGTTTTTGTACTGTGAATTTAACATCTTAACAACCTAGGCTTTTCTTACTGATCTAAAATTAGTTTAATACAGATAAACTTGAGACAGTACATTTCCACATTTCCACTGTTTTACTGGGCTGCAATGCCATCAGCATTATAAAATAACACAAAGTGAAATGATCCATGCATCTCGGTTAAATCTGATTCATAATGTGCAGTTAGGGTCTAGTTACTTTTAGAAGAGGTTATGATTATGACACTTTTTGTTATGACTAACAAACATAACCGTTTCCATGCCTAAACAGATTGGGCATTACTGAATGCTATGGACTATAAAGCTCAATTTGTTTACTTAGCTTTATGGCTAATGTGGCTCACATGTATCATTGGCTTAACAAACCATGGCTAATGTCTTTAAGGTGAGTGCCAGTGAAAATACTTCCTCAAACTCAAACTTCCTCAAATATATTAAAATCCTACTCATCTTTCCACCCCCACACATAGTTATTTTGTAATTTTTTGCAAGTCACAGGCACACACACGCAATTTTAGAAAGGCCCCAGGGCCTCTGCGGCAGGCAGATGTATCAGGACCATGCACTTTTATATTCTGCCTGTACGTCAGTGTGTGCCGGGGTGCATCCATGTGTTACAGATGGGGTGTCCAGCGGATAAAGTGTGGCGGTGACAGCCCAACAATAAACAAGACCCCTTCTGCACGCACACACACTCCTCCAGTTTTACTCTCACCTAAGAGAAAAATAACCAAAGACAGGAGGGAAGAAGATCATATCATGAATATATTTAAAATCTATTCCTCTGCCTGTTGTTGCTTTTTATTTACACGGTGCAAATATATTTGGTCCTGTCGCAATACTTGAGTGATTTTGTATCGGTTTCAGTCTGTGGCAAAGGAATTATGTACTCGTACTGTTTGCTATAAACTCCCCCCTGGCTCTATCTGCCTACTTTTCCTTCTACATAAATCTTGTGTCCCGCAAATTCCTCTTTTTTTCCACTAAACCTTTAGCCACAAAGTTTAACAGATTATCCAAATAGAACATGTTCCTGGATCAGTGTCCTTGTTAGACTTGAAACAACAATCTTCTCAACCAACAAAATTATAGAGACAGGGAAATGGTAAGGTTGGACCAGACCGCGTTAACTGAATATTTTCCGTCAGTGACCTTTCTTTTTTTTTTTTTTTTTTTTTTTTTTTTGTCATGATTATGAAAGTGTCATGTCAGTCTTATGCACACCCCTTCAAGTAAAGTGTTACCCTTTTAACTGTGACTCTCACCCTTGTCTAGTTGGTGGTGAGTATATGTTCCAGTGTACACACATTTAAATGGTGGCTGTCATACATGACGGGTTTATTCAAACATACATTAAATACTGAAGAACAGTAAATATACAGTATATGTATAACGAATATGTAACAGTGCATATATTTACCAAATTGGAGTTTATGGTCAGTAAATTGCTTTTGTAAGGTGAATGTAACATTATGTGACATGTTGTGCTGTTTTATGTCATTGATTGAGTCATTACATAAGACAAGATACGTATTTCGATAAGTTTTACTGTATCTTTCAATATCTGCTCTGATGTTCATTCATGTCTCGTGCTGGAACTAGTAGTAAAGACAATAGCATGTTTAGGCACCACGCAAACCATATTAGGTTTGCATTGTTCATATTAGCTTGTGTTTTAGTGGCCTCAGTTGTCACTGCAGGAAAACAAACATCTGCTTTGTGTGGTGTTGTAGCGTCTGGACCAATCAAAAACACAATTTTTCATTTGATTTAACAAATCAATTATTCATTAGATTAACAAACGTTCACAGACCCCTCACCCAATAAACATACTGGGTGCCAAGTTGTCTGTGAACAGGGCCCAGGACCCTGGTTACCATGGCAACCCTGACACCAGATACATTTACGACCTAATGGAATGCGAAGCAGGGAAAATCACTGCATGTTCCATCGCAAGAGGCACAAGGCACAGTAGAAATGGACTTTTCTACTAATTAATCTAAATATTTATAATTAATTATAACTAGTTCTGATTAATTATTCGTATTTCCCTCATGAGCTGATTCGCTACAGTGTTTAACATTAAAAGTGATTCTGTTCATCTGTTCTCTTCATAGATAAATGCATAATCTAGCCTGTAAGTTCATGATTAAAAATGAAAATGTGAAGGGAAAAAAGTGATTAAATGTCTTATTATCATTAAAATATGAAATGACGGGTAATAATAGATTATGATTTGTGAATTTTAATGACCCTGTCTGTCCAAATGAAGGGCAATGTGAAAGTCTAACGCAGCCTCTGGGTTAGACTAAACAATATTCACATTAACTAAACATTTCCCTCTGATTTTTAGATATGGTTAGGGTTGGGAATAGGGTTAAATGTCAGGTCATGTGTATTTATCATCACTTTTGGCACCAAATGTAAAACATTATATAACAAAATAAGTTTTCAAAAAGATTTCCCAATAGCTAATTTTTGCAAACAACATATTAATATTAATTAAAATAATATTAAATTAATAAATAAATAAATATTAATATTAATTTAATAATAGTTTATTATTATTA
>NW_015542351.1:1401805-1405108 GCF_001515605.1 Sinocyclocheilus anshuiensis
ATTTATAATATTAAGGATTTGTAAATATTTCACATTTCTGTAACTGTAAATACATAATACTGCTAAAGTTGTAGATACTGCCAGTATGTCCATATTGTACATTTCAGCATCTACCGAGAAAGAACAAAAAAGTATTTTTACCTGTAAATATTATGTAACAAATACCTATGCAGTGAAAGAACAGCATTTATTTGAAACCGAATTTTTTTTTTTTTTTTTAAGTACTGACCCCCAGATTTTTTGAACATTAGTGTTGCTGCTATTATATTTTAGTGAGGCAGCTCCATGTTAGTAGACCATAAAGCAACAAAAAGCATGAAAACCCCTGTTCAAGACAACATCCACCCTCCATTAAAGTACTAAAGTACATGGTAAAAGGATGTACATGCCAACCCCCACCATGACTGATACTTCCCCACCTTGTCTCTCTGTGTTAGGACTGACATTCAAGGTGTTTGTATGACTTAATGGCTGTTGCTGTCTGAGTCAGACCTCCAGAGGCATTGATGTGTGCTGTTAACCTGAGGCCTGTCAGTGCCAGAACATGTGAACACACTTATAGTCAACTGTAACGTCACCAAAGGGTCACTGCTGGCTCATGAATCGTTAACAGGACAGTGTTATCCAGGTGTGACCATGTGTGAAAGTGAAAAGGTATCTACTGCAGGGTTCCATTTTCATTGGCAATTACAAGGTTTGCTGTCAAGAGGTAATAGGCTCCATTCATCTCACTGGTGTTGAATGTCAGTCTCGTTTGACTGGTATGGAACATGGAAGTGGTTATCATTATTAAGACTTTTACATGTTACTTAAGCTCTGATCCAAAACCTAGTGAGCTGCCTGACAAACACACAGATTTTCACTTCATATTAATTGAAGATGTTAACTGATGGACTGGAGTCGTGTGTTTTACTTGTGAATTATTATTTTTATCAGTTGTTTGGACATTCACTGCTGAGGATCCATTGAGGAGCAATTAACGTATTGCCAAATTTTTCCAAATCTGTTCTGATGAAGAAACAAACTCATCTACATCTTGAAAATCCTGAGGGTGAGTAATTTTTCTGCAAATTTTCATTTTTGGGTGAACTATTCCTTTAATATATGTGTCAGTTATTAGCATCATATGTGTCACTAAGGCTGCTCCAGAAGTCAGACAATTATAAGATATCTTATTTTGACCAAATTTTCATCAAATCAAACATACAGTATGCTTCACAGAGAAGGCTATCCTAGAATACATTATGTTGAGCTCAGTTAAAAAAAAAAAAAAAAGATAGCAGGGAAGGCAAAACATTTTACAGTATTTCATTTAATATATTAAAAAAAAATAGTTAATTGGAAATGCATGCCTGTGGCAACATTTCTGCAAAATGATATTGCATTGATTCTTGCATGTTTCACAACACTTTCAAAGTGAAATGTCCAGTGACTACCTCTAAAAGCAAATTCAGTTTTATTGGTTGAACATGAATCTGGCAAAGTTGTATTACTTTTGCTTTTATACATATCACGAGTTTGGAAATTAAACACTGGGTGAGCGGCACAAAAACGTTAATGCGCTATCATGTTTAAATCCTACCCCAGACTTAACCAATAGTGTTAACAAAAGCAATTGCAAGTTAAAGCGCATTTGCTGAATCAACTATGCTATTTTAGCTTGATACTACAATTCTTTGAGCTCTTTTATTGTGACGTGTTTGACTTGAGCACATCGTATAGCAAGTGTCTGTACCAGGTGATTGACCAAGCAAGTTTACTATGTCAGAAAAGTACATATGGAGCTGATTATGTGATGCAAACACCAAAATGTATTTGTTTACAAATCATGCTCTATGGTAAGTTTTTTGAGGTCGTAACATCGTATTGTGCAGGACACAAAAAATGTCAAAAATGTCTTAATCAATAATCTGCCCCGTTATCGAAATGTATGAAATTAATATTATATCATCAGCATATTGATGATGGATTGCCAATTAAGTATCTTTTTTATGGAGAACATATGTGGAATTAGAGTGACTTTTCACTATCCACTCCAGAAAAACAAGTGATACCTAGAAAACAACATAAAACCATCCATATTAAGTAGCAATTTAGCACTTCCGTCTGTCTTTCCTTGCAACTGCTCTTCTGTTCAGTACTCCACCAGTCCTCTGGAGAGCATTTTACCTCACGTCTCAGCACCTTCTATCAACCAGGTGCTACAGTCGGCTGGTTATTGACAGAGAAAAAGGGCACAAGCGCTCATAAACCTTTTAATACCCATCTGCAAAGGTCAGTTGTCTGACACTATCGAACTGACCCAAGGAGAGGAAAACATGAAATAAGAGGTGGAAAAAGGAATTCTCTTCCATCTTTGAAGTCTGGACTGTGCAAAGCTTAAGGATTCATCTCTTTAAACCAAACTTTGAGCATGAAACCATGCTGGAAAGCCTGGTCACAGACCTGTATGTTTAAAATATGTTGTTTGAAGTTGTCGATATTGCAAAAAAAAAAAAAAAGTCCACATACAACTGTCCTAAGATTTATTTATTTATTCGTTTCAGATTCATGTTCCTGGACCTGAGCTGTACCTCCAGTGATGGCTGACAGCCCGTTAATGCTTCACACCTCACAACGTAAATGCCAAAAGAGAGGGAGAATCAAACAGCAGCATGGGGAATCAACAGCCTTTGTGAAGGTTTCCCCTATATTAGAAATGTTGTATTTTAGTCCTGTTACATCATCCATCACTAATAGGAGAGTCTGAACAAACACCTGTAGAGGAAGCCTGCGTTTTCCAGCTTGTGTATTCACAATACTGAGACAAATACACAAGTCTACAACAACTGGTATTACGTTTCGATGTTATCTCATCGTGTGTGTTTTTACTAACCAAAGGTGCAAATCTGTAGTTTAGCAAACATGATCTCATTATGAGCTGTAGCTTTTCACAGACCCTGAAATGAACATTGTTAACATACACATATTTTCAAAAAGTCCACATACAACTGTCCTAAGATTTATTTATTTATTCGTTTCAGATTCATGTTCCTGGATTTTGAAAGCTGAATTTCTCATATTACTGCACCTACTAAACTTGTAAAATAAGATGCACTCTCAACAACCATAAAGACTAATAATCAACAAAATAGAATTAGTGTATGTGTAATGTGTTGTTGCAAGAAAAGCAAAAGCAATTTTTTTTGGTCAGCTAATGATTATTCAAAAATCAACCAGAAAAAATAAAGTTTACTTTACTAGGTCTTTACTAAGTTAATACTATAATATAATATAATATAATATAATATAATATAATATAAT
>NW_015542351.1:1405663-1412700 GCF_001515605.1 Sinocyclocheilus anshuiensis
TTTTAGAGATGTACAAATGCTTCTGAATCTTTTTGGGTTCCGTTAAATAAATGGAATTAATAAGTTGGATTTATTGTATTTAATCAATGAGATTAATTGAATATGTTGACGGCATTCACATTTAACACTTTTGAAACACCTAATTTGAAATTATAACAGATTTCTGGTGCTGTATTCAACTATTTTTAAGCATTTCATAACTTTACCAAGGCTCAAATTCTGCATTTCTTGAAACACTAAAAGAACGCCACCTAATACTTAAAAAAAAAAAATGATACAAACTCTACATCTATAATCAAATAAATGTCAATATAGTAGTATATAAAATGATTGCCACAGTGCATTTATCTGCCCATCACATTTTTATATTGTCGCCTATATTTCTGTGTCCATACTGTACATTTCAGTGGGTCCATACATACAAAACTGCACAAATTTGCAGTTCAGTTTGTAGTGCACATGCGTAAACACCGGACCCTTTGCTTCATATTTACTCAGTAAAACGCCACTGCACAGTAAAGACAAATCCCCCTGAAAGCAACAACTAGAGAAATCTCTACTCTATGGCTGTTTTGCTTGTACAGTGGGCATGTTTTGTCAGGTATCTACTGTAGCAGACTGTTTAAGACACTTGCAAACCGTGTCACAGAGTAACACCTCTAAAGCAAGCAGCAGTGGCCTTTTGCATGTACCACCAGGGATGGTGTCTTCTCTTGGATGTAACACTAGCTGACCAGGGATGTTGGGTACACGCTCTCACTCTTGCACAAACACACACACTCACCAGAGGGTTGTCAGCTTGTTCTTTCCCATCAGCTGTGATGCTGTGTGGGAAGTGTCAGGAATGACACATTGGCATGCTGGAACACCTGCCTCTCCCCTGACACCGCTGCAGTTTCCCTTCAAGGGAGGCACAAGACAGCGCAGGAATATGACTGGTATCAGTCTTGTCAGAGTCCGTGGTTGTGCGGGTAAAGGATTTTGAGACCACCCACTGTCACACGCTCCAACACCTCACTGCTCCTGATGTGACACGTGCTAACGACTTTCAACTCCACTTACTCTTGAACTCTGGATCAGGTGTGGAAATGAGGTGTTAAGCAGATATGCATTTTTTATGTCAATAACACAACAACACACATATTTTGAGTTAATGAAATGGACTGTTTTCTGTTCATTAAAATGTATTCAATATATGAATACATTTTTTCCTTAAGATTATATGAATATTAATATATGAATAAATCTTTTCCCATAACTACTTTAGTAGAGAAAGATGCTTTTTGGAAGAATATGAATTTAATAACCAGTTAAAAGTTTGACGGATTTTTCGTAAGGTCAGTGACATGATGCAATTGTTATGTTCGGATCTACAGTATTAATTTATAAAAAATAAATAAATTTAAAAAAACTTCTAAATTGAAGTTCATTTAGATATGGTTTTGGCATAGTAAAAAAAAAAAACCTTATTAAGTAATTTATTACATTTTTTTTTTTTTAAATAATACTAACATTTATTAAGAAAAATAATGATGATGATGATTATTTAATTAATATTAAATACTTAAATAATATTATTTCTTTTGGAAAAACTGAAAAAAAACAATGATATTTATGACTTAATAATTATTGGAAAACAAAATAACTTAAATATAAACTATAAATACTATTGAAATAAATGTAATAAATACTATTAAAAGTATTTAAAAATACTAAATTAATTTGCATAAAAACGTTTTACACTGAAAAACTATTATAAAACTATTAAAAAAGTTTTTTTTTTTTGTTTTGTTTTTTGAAAAAGATTAACATCTGATGTACATGTATTCAAGGTGTAAGGAAAATATGTTACTTCTTTTACTTAATGGCTGTACCACGTGACATATTCAGATTCATTAAATATAAACTTTTCTTAAAAATGGTGTAAAAAATAGATTTTTCTCATTTTCTTTATTGTGGACACTCTACTGTATGTCACTGATTCTTTAACCAAGACCTTGCAGATGGGGCGTATAAATATTAATCTCATTCGAATCCTTTGGATAAAATAAAAAAATAAAATCAATCAATTTCTCACTGAATATTGCGTATCACTCCAAAATATGTCACATCAGGGAAGTTAAATGTTCTTCGAACACTGTTTGTGTTGAGAGACAGATATAATAGAGAACAGAAGGGCATGCGCATTAACAGACTGACAGGAACTCTATCTGACCCTTGAAGCTGATGCAAATGTACTCAAATGATATGCAAAAGCACTGTCCAATCCTCCTTAAACGAACAATGATATTTATGACTTAATAATTATTGGAAAACAAAATAACTTAAATATAAACTATAAATACTATTGAAATAAATGTAATAAATACTATTAAAAGTATTTAAAAATACTAAATTAATTTGCATAAAAACGTTTTACACTGAAAAACTATTATAAAACTATTAAAAAAGTTTTTTTTTTTTGTTTTGTTTTTTGAAAAAGATTAACATCTGATGTACATGTATTCAAGGTGTAAGGAAAATATGTTACTTCTTTTACTTAATGGCTGTACCACGTGACATATTCAGATTCATTAAATATAAACTTTTCTTAAAAATGGTGTAAAAAATAGATTTTTCTCATTTTCTTTATTGTGGACACTCTACTGTATGTCACTGATTCTTTAACCAAGACCTTGCAGATGGGGCGTATAAATATTAATCTCATTCGAATCCTTTGGATAAAATAAAAAAATAAAATCAATCAATTTCTCACTGAATATTGCGTATCACTCCAAAATATGTCACATCAGGGAAGTTAAATGTTCTTCGAACACTGTTTGTGTTGAGAGACAGATATAATAGAGAACAGAAGGGCATGCGCATTAACAGACTGACAGGAACTCTATCTGACCCTTGAAGCTGATGCAAATGTACTCAAATGATATGCAAAAGCACTGTCCAATCCTCCTTAAACGAAGTCTATGCAGTCTGAGTGTCTATACAGATCTCTCCCTTCAGCTGTAACAGGGGAATCTGCAATTAGAAATAGTGTGGGCCATCATAGTGCCTTAGCCACCACCTTAGTAGGCCTGTCACCATGGAAACCCCAACCTGGCAGGTCTGAGATGTTTCTTACTGTGACGGCAGCATATGGAGAGATGGAAAAAAAAGTGGAGTGAAAAGAGACGTGAGTGTGAAGAAGGAAAAATAAGACTGAGAGAGAGAAAAAAGGATATAAAGAAACTGTCAACAAAAAAATGATAAGAATAGAAGGACAGACTGAGATAAAACAGGGAGCACAAGAGGGAACGAGAAACAGGGGGAGATAAGAAGTGGGCAGCTCAAAGGGGGGACAATGCATGTGAGGAACAAAGGCAGTCTAGCAGTGGACAAAAGCAGAGTGGTGTCAGTGGGTGCGTGTGTGGGTGTGTGAAGCAAGCGGCCCGCCGTGCCCTTGGGGTCTGGAGCAGCTAATCCAATCTGCTGGCACATTGCCGCGTAACCGCTCGCGTTACTGAGCTGTCATGAGAGACACCTGCTCATCAGGACACACACACTCTGACTCCAGACTGAGAGAGAAACATTTCACATGTGTCTTCAATGACACTGCACAACGCTCACTGAACTAATACATTAGGTAATACTCTCTTTTTTTTTTTTTTTTGCATTTTTGTGGATTGCATGTTAATGACATTCTGATATAACACTTGACGCTTGTATATGTGACACATTTTAATGATATTTATTATAATATTCCAGAATTGATCTTATGTAGATGGGAATATTTGCCTGTTGCATCATGTCTCGCTTCTTTTTTATTTGCCTCAGGACGATGAGATATTTTTTGCATTATACATTAATCAGGTATGAATGATATATCATTAGCATAACAGATATGAACTGATATCAGTATTTTTTCAAAGCATTATAGACCTTAGTCAGGGTAGAGCAATATTTAATTTTTGTTGGGCGTTATGAGGTCTATACAAACAAGATACATTAGTAACACTTTACAATAAGGTCTCATTTGTTAAAATAGGTTATTGTATTAACTAACATGCAATAATAACAGTGAACAATATATGGTAGCACTTTATTTTACAGTCCTGTTCCGCGTGTACATACTATGTACTTATTATAGCAATTACAATAGCTGGGTAACAACTAGGTACTAACCCTGAACCTACACCTAAACCTAACCTTAACCCATGTAGTTACCTCATACTACAGTACCTCTTGGGTAAGTACACTGTAAGTACATACTGTAAAAAAAAGTGCAACCCAATATATTTTTACAGCATTTATTAACCTTTGTTAATGATAGTGAATAAAAATTTTCATTTTAGTTTACAGCATTAACTAATGTTAAAGGGGTCATATGATGCGATTTCAATTTTTCCTTTCTCTTTGGAGTGTTACAAGCTCTTGGTGCATAAAGAAGATCTGTAAAGTTGCAAAGACTAAAGTCTCAAATCCAAAGAGATATTCTTTATAAAAGTTAAGATTCAGCCACGCCTACCTAAAATGGCTCGTTCTAACATGCCCCCACATGTCTACGTCACTATGTGGAAATATTAGCATAATGCCGCCCAAATGTGCACGCAAAGAAAGAAGGCGTGGTTTCAGAAACATCAGTAGTGTTGATGCAGCCATGTCAGGGAGACTCTGTGTGTTTCAGTGTAATGATCTTTAAAATAGCATCATATGACCCCTTTAACAAATATGTGTTTGGTTCTCTCCTGTTCATGGACTCCTGTTTTGGTTCCTGTTAATTCCATTATTAAAACTCATCTGCATTTGGATCCTCTCACCTTCGTTCCTCCGTTTCACCAAGCGTAACATTTATAATGCATTCTAATAATCAATAATTTACAGATTTAACCATCAGTTGGTTAGATATTATAAAGTAGATATAATGCATTGCAATGTGTACTCTGGAATATTTCAATCTGTTAACTGCAACATTCTACACTCAAATAGGGTTGACACAAAACTATAATACACTGTTGCGCCTAGCAACCAATTTCCTACATACTGTGTGTGTGCTATTTTTATTGTATGTCTCTCATATCACTCCACTTTCTTATCACAGATTAAAATAATTTCAAATCGATATTTCATGTCCATTTAATTATTTATTTATCTGGAAAGTAGCCATGTAATGAGTGGAATACTGTACAGTCTGTCCGGCATTATGAATTACTTATAATTTATAATTTTCCAGTAGAAATATGACGATATTCCATTACATATTTTAAGAGAACAAAAGCTAAAGCAGCTAACAAAACACATAAAATTCCTAACAAACCTGATAGCTACTTTTCTGAAGTACAGCACTGAACACACACACACGCCTGCAGAGTGAAGAATCATTCCCCTCTGGGCCAAGGACACGCTTTTTAGTATGCATTCCTCTCACAGCCTCGATATCTAATAGATCTAATATTGGACACCGTGAGCGTGTGTACATGACGGTGTGCACTTGTTTGGGCATATAGATGGCCATGCGTTTGTTTTATGGGGGTGAGAGAGGAGGTAAAACACTACCGGAAGGGAGATAAAACCCCACACAGACGCTGACATTTGGGATCTAGACGACATAAATCAACACTCCAGCCAACCCTGTGAGACTGTATTTCATGCTCAAGGAGTCCAGTGTCCAAACAGATCCAGGACTCCTATTAATCTCTATTAGACAGCGGCTCTGCCTGGCCTGGAGCCCAGTGGGCAGCTCAGGAGACCCATTCAAGCCTAGACGAGACCTCGGCCTCGGGCACCTGCACAGGGCCGTGCCCTTCTCTAGCTTCTAGCTCATGCCCCACCTTCAGCCAAAACAAGTCACAATGCAGCACACATACTGTATCTGATCATAAGACGCCTCAATCAATAACAACCTGTGCACCAGGGTCAGAAATTATCTTACTTAAAGTGTTGTCTTTTGTGTCAAATACTTCAAACAATTAATTCAGTCAATTAGAACACTGTAGGCTGTTACCAATTAAATTTTAGCTGCATCAACAAAAGCTATTTTTACACTGCAAAGGTGAAACAAAAGCTGCATCTGACATGGAATGTATGTTTATCTACACAGACTGTTTTTGGGCAGTTCATATAGAACATGTTTTTCCATTCTATTGTGCTACTTTTCCATTGTTTTTTTTTATGTAAATGCACTAGACAGACATGTTTGACCGTTGAAAATTAGTTCAACTTTGAAAAAAAAAAAGTGTTTCGAGACCTTGCATTTTTCTCCCATTCCACTGCCCACGTCTTCCGTTTATGAAAGCAAAAAAGGATTCTGTGTGAATGTCCCCTAATGCTGATCACAGGTGGCATACATTTCTTACACAAAAAACATAACGTAGACTATTTAATTAAAAAACAGGAACTCATTACAGGATTGGGCTGCAATATTATGACCATCATTGTCGAATATTTGCTGATATTGTAATAATGATTATTAACATTGATAATCGAATACTTACAAGAACATTTCTGGGTTGGGGGAAATGGCACGTTATATTCTGGCTACACAGACAAAAAAATAATCAAATAATCACTTATGATTATATATATACAGTGGGTACGGAAAGTATTCAGACCCCCTTCAATTTTTCACTCTTTGTTATATTGCAGCCATTTGCTAAAATCATTTAAGTTAATTTGTTTTCCTCATTAATGTACACACAGCACCCCATATTGACAGAAAAACACAGAATCATTGACATTTTTGCAGATTTATTAAAAAAGAAAAACTGAAATATCACATGGTCCTAAGTATTCAGACCCTTTGCTCAGTATTTAGTAGAAGCACCCTTTTGATCTAATACAGCCATGAGTCTTTTTGGGAAAGATGCAACAAGTTTTTCACACCTGGATTTGGGGATCCTCTGCCATTCCTCCTTGCAGATCCTCTCCAGTTCTGTCAGGTTGGATGGTAAACATTGGTGGACAGCCATTTTTAGGTCTCTCCAGAGATGCTCAAATGGGTTTAAGTCAGGGCTCTGGCTGGACCATTCAAGAACAGTCACAGAGTTGTTGTGAAGCCACTCCTT
>NW_015542351.1:1412847-1416797 GCF_001515605.1 Sinocyclocheilus anshuiensis
TGCAATATAACAAAGAGTGAAAAATTGAAGGGGGTCTGAATACTTTCCGTACCCACTGTATATATATATATATATTTTTTTTTACATTAGAAAATCAAGACTTAACGTTTTACATTTTAGAAGCATGAAAATCCAAAAGGTTATTTAAAATGGGAATGAATTATATACAGAAAAATGTGAGCATAGAATGTTCCCCATCACTGAAGCGGCCCATGACAATGAAAAACACTGCAAAATTTATCTCTTACTTACACTGTATCTGTACTTTGACAGAAGCTCAACAGAAATGTCTGCGATTGGTTGTAATGCTTAATGCTGCAAAACATCTGAATGCATCACAAACTGATATAAATGTGATGCCACTATTGACAGTATTTATTCATTCTCACATTTCACTTTAATCGTGACAGCCACAATAACTAAAATTTAGTTTAACTGTGCAGGGGCATGTTTTGCCCCCTTTTCTTGAATTTGGGGGGCATTTTTGTTCGTTTTGGTGCCTTTTTTTGCCCCAAGCCACCATTAATGTTTGACCTTACTGCACATACAGGTGCATCTCAATAAATTAGAATGTCGTGGAAAAGTTCATTTATTTCAGTAATTCAACTCAAATTGTGAAACTCGTGTATTAAATAAATTCAGTGCACACAGACCAGGAGACGGACCAGTGAGCACTCCCCCATCACCATCGATGGGACTCCTGTGGAGTCAAGTTTCAAGTTTCTTCAAGTTTCTTCAAGCAGCTTCAAGTTTCTCTGCGTTCACATCACCGAGGACCTCACCTGGACTACTCACACACAGTCAGTAGTGTGGAAGGCCCACCAGCGTCTCTTCTTCCTCAGGCGACTGAAGAAATTTGGTCTGAGCTCAAAAATCCTCAGACAGTTCTACAGACATTCTAATTTATTGAGATGCACCTGTACATTGGTATTCACTCAGATTTGGCTGTTGTATTGGGCTGTACTCAGACTTACATGACACACAGTGACCCTAAAACTATTCTCAATTTTGGGAACTTAAGTCATACTTCTTATATAATGCAATGACTTTCATACATTTTTAAATGCGATTTAAGTCTCTTTTCAGACCAATTTGTATCATCACACACTGTAAGAATTCAGTGACCTTGCTTTTGACTGTGATATATAGGTGTCTGTGATAATCTAGTGTGAAAACATGTGGCAGATCTTAAATCAAGCACACTCATCAGAATAAATTTACATTTCAAATATCATGTGCATTGGAGAGATCTTTATGTGAGATGGACCACAGATGGCACTTTGGCAAGGTGATATACTGAGTTTAACACTGCACAGCCCTCATAGAGGACAACTATTAACCTTAGCCTTAGCACTTGCTAGTTCTACACATCACAGACTGTCAGAGACTATATCTTGTACTCGAAGAATAAATAAAACAATGTTTTGATCCAAATGTGTATCCTTAATATTTGTGAAGTAGCAATGCTACAATCATGGGTTTGACTCTCAAAAAATTATGTCATCATTTACTCACCTTCAAGTTGTTTGAAACCTTTCTTTTGTTGAACATGAAGATATTTTGAAGAATGTGGTTAGTCAAACAGTTGCTAGTAGCCATTAACTTCCACAGTATGGAAATAAAATACTAGTTAGCAGGGGTGTGGACCAGTGGTGTAGTCCTAAAGAAAAAAGTGGTTTACTATTACCCAGTAATATTACCCTGTTACCTAAAACAGCATAATTTATACATGCAAAACATATAGCTAATGTTATAATTTAGGAAGGGAATAATCTCCTGCAAGAGGATTTTCCAGCGAGTTTCCTATTATTTGTATGGCCATCACAAAGGTCTAAACCCTTAGGCTGGAGCTGTGCAAAATAATTTAAGGTTCTTGAACTGCACCTTCACTTCCATTTTCCCCAATATCTCTGTCCATCCCTTGCGTATATGTGTGTTTTTTTTCTTGTACCTGTCACTTCTTCACCAGCAGGTCTACCGTTATGAACAGAACTGTGTCCATCTAGTTGCAAAACAACCACCTCATTTTAATTTGTTTGCACAGAATGTTATTTATCTTAAAATGACTTAAATACCCAAGATGTAACAAACCTTTTTTTCATACAAATATATTTTTTAAAAATTGTGTTTAAGTGCCTATTTATAAAAATTAGTCCAATACCTTTATTGAAAAATCCTAATAGCCTACTGAACACACTATTGAATTGACTCATATTTTTTTTTTTTGACTCATATTTTTTTTTCAGACAGTTTTGCTGTCTGCACTCCCTCCTTACCTAAACTATAAATTCATGCGAATATCTGTCTGCTAAATGTATTAATGTAACTTTACAGTATGATGTCCTTTAGCATACAGTATTCTGACATGATAATAATGGGGTGCTCCTGATAGCCTAACAGTTGCTAGCAGTTTAATACTCAGCTAAGTTAACAGACAAAACTATAGTGACTAAGGGATTATATTTGGGGATCCGTGGCATTAATTGTTGGACAGCTGTTCTCTCTCTTACACACACAAAGACTTTATCAATAAAATAGTTTTGGGAAAGCCGGTCATAAGTGCGGCTCAAAACACCAAGCGCTAGCGACAATGAGCGGCGTTGAATGACAGAAGTGAAACTGCACCAATTACAAAGAATCACGAATTTCACACAGCAGTATGGGACACCATTAAAGGGGAAGCTACATGACAGTAGATTACGGACTTGCGAAGCAACAAAACAAGTGGGTATACCGAGGGTATACGCAAATATTGATCCTTAGAAGTCGTAATACGCAAACATCCCGGGGGAAAAAGTAAGCATACGGCGTATACTTGCGTATGGCCCCGACTAATGATCAGATCAAAGGCGTTATAGATGCGTCCCTGCAGCATTGCGCTTGACTGGCAATAAACCAGAGACTGCGTTCAGGGGGCACTGGATAGGCTAGTATAAATTACTGGAGTAATAGAATAACTTACAACAAAAGAACAGAGATAAAAAAAAAAAAAATTACATGATTCGTCTAGTAGCGACCCTGATAGCAACAGACTCCGGGGCGGATCCGCCCTCAAGTCGGCAGCTCCGCTGTACTGTCAGACTCTGTTCGGTCATTCGCCCAGAATATGCCCCGCCTCCGGACAGCGCACTGTCAGTTAGCGGACTCATTATGGACACTGCGCGGATTAGCAATCCGGACGCGTTTTTTTTTTTTTCTTTTTTTTTCTTTTACCGGTGCCGTCCAATCCTCCTCAGAGTGCTGAAGCTGCGGCCGGCTGAACACGGCAAGAACACTGTTTAAATATGCTTTATATGTACAGTTGCCAGTAACATTAAGGTTAATAAAGTAGTTGATTGCTTTGTTGGCATTTTTAATTGTGAAATTGCGTTGTGGAACGTTATCTCTTCAGCACATTAGCATTATAGTAGATTTGAGTAAAGTTAATCAGGCCTATTTAGACGGGATCTCCTTCTTTTTGTGAGACGCGCCCTGAGCGTATATGTAACGTTAGGTAATTTTTCACCCCTCTTCAGGAATAACTGCAGGCGCTGTTGGCTCTATTTTAGGTATTTTCATAGCTAGTTCTGGCCAGATTACCCATTTTAAAGAAGGTATAGACCCACTAAATGAACGGGTCCAGATCGGATCCGGTCCGGATGAGTTACTTAATCAGCGGGTGCAAGTGGTCTCCGATACGGACCCGTTTTGCGGATCCGTTCCGGAGCTTGTGGTGACTCCGGGGCGGATCTGCTCCGGAGTCATTTTGCTATCTGGGGATCTCCGCTCGTGAAAAGCGCTGCCCTGTCCGTTTGATCGCCGCCCAGCAGACACACGGAGCGGGCCTGAGAAACTTCACTGGTGCTCGCCTCATCATCACTGTGACCGCTGCTGTTAAATATTCCTCACTTCTTCTGTTTGACACCGAGGTGCACCAAGAGTGACGGATACGCATCCCGGGCATCCCACCA
>NW_015542351.1:1416823-1420805 GCF_001515605.1 Sinocyclocheilus anshuiensis
GATGGGTTAAAAATGTAAACCTGCTTATTTTTAAAGGTTTGAAGTTTGGTGCAACAGAATTATTAGATAAACCTTAGATTTAAAATGAATCATTGCAAACCATTCAGCTATCATTTGAAGATGAAAAATGCACATTAGGCCTAATGTCTGAAGCGGCAATAGGCCTAATGATAATTTAAAATATAATTTGAAGAAGTGTTTCTTTCACAAAATGAGTATTGTATATATAACTATAAAATATAGGCAATTTTTCTCCCTCTTGCAGGCACTCATGTCATTTCCATTTCTTTCAGGATAAATGAATGAATTCACGTGTTGTAAATCAGTCTGTAGGCCAATAGCACAGACAGCACCTAAATTTATCGATTAACTATGCATATTATAAACTTAACATTTAACATACAACAGTTTTTCTATTAAATGATTTTGTCTTTGTTACTCTTAGTTATAAAGGAACTTGGTCCCACCTCTGCTAGTTAGTGAGAACCAGCATATCTTATTTATGTTCAACAGAAGAAAGAAATTCATTCAGGTTTGGAATAACTTGAGGGTCAGTAAATGATGACAAAATTCCCATTTTTTGGAAATGGAAATACAACATACTGTATACTTTAAATGTAATGCAATTCTACCAAATGCAAATAATAATGTAAATATAATGAAAGTAGACGGTGATTTATGCTGCTAAGGTCCAAAAATGATCATCTTTCTCACCAACAAATCCAATTTATGCATTTCCATATTCATAAAATCGCGCCTTCAGATATTCCAATCACAAACAGCAAATCTGAATATGTACAACAAATAAAGAGTTATGAAAAGAGTTTTTTGGAGCTTGATGTCCACTTTCATTATATAGAAAAAGCAGCTGGGTTGGAATGAAATGAAGCTAAGTAAATGATAAAATAAACATTTCATTTTGGGGGGTGCAGAATTCCTTTACTCATATGATTACCATCAGTTATTGTACAGCTCTATCCACTGTCTGAAAATACTAAATTCCAAGGATTGTTCAATCTGAAAATCCTTGGAATAAGTATAATTGTGCCATACTGTGACAAGCCTTTGTGCTCAAGTAAGCACTCCTAATCCTATCAGCTGATTAACACATCTCATAATTACACAGCTGCCTCTGGAGTGGGCCGAACTCATGTCCTCAATGATGGCAGAGCAGGAAGTCAAGCTGAAGAGGATTGGGAGAGGGATGAATGGAGGTAACAGGTAACATGTATGTGCACTCTTTTGGCCCCTCACACACACATCAAGGGAGGCATTTAAAGGCAAAACCAATTCTCTGAAGCTTTTATCCAAGGTAAGCCATTGTTGCTATCTCTGTGGCTGCTCCATTAACACAAGACCTCGTATTTTTTCAAAAAAAGACACAGCACAATAGAGTGAAGAGGCTGTCCTTGATGGGAATCCCCCGACAGTTGTGGTAACTATGATTTGCAGATAGCGGTGAGAATCAGAATAAAATACTCAGAGACCGTAAGTGACCTGGTGAGAGTCTGTGTTTATTTTGCTCCCAGCATGCTTGTATGCCTCAGGGGAGTATGAGACGCTGCCTCATCAGCCGTAAAGCCCACTTAAATACTTCCAGGTGCTGAAGAACTCAAAAGAGATATTCCACCAAGGTGAAACATGGTAAGCCGGCTTATAAATACAGGAATAAACACAATGAGGATGACAAAAAAAAAAAAACACTTAGCTGGCCCAGTCTATGCTGGTTTTAGAGTGGTTTGGGCATTTGTTAGCTGTTGAGGTTTGGTGACCATCTGACCGACCAGCTAAACCAGCAGAACACCAGTATGGAGGGGCAGGGAGACGAGCTAAACCAGCCTGGCCAACCTGGGTAAACAGTCAGACCAGTTTAAACCATCTTAGATCTCCCAGACTGCTCAAGCTGGTATAGTTTTCTGGATTTAGTGCATCCAGGGCACTTGTTAGCTGCAGCTACAACAAATTAAACCAGCTAAGACCAGAAAACCATCTTAAGCCTCCCAGTCTACTCAGGCTGGTTTTAGAGGGTTTTGGGCACTTCTTAGCTGAAGAGGCTACTGTAGCTAGACTCTTTTTAAGATACTTTTTTTTGCTGGCCAGACAAGATTAGACAAGATTAGACCAGCTAGACAAGATTAATCCAGTAAATAATCTCAGGTCTCCCAGTCTGTTCAGGCTGGAGTAGATGCATTTTAGGCACTTGTTAGCGACCAGGCTGGGAAACTTATTAGAGCAGCTATACCAGATTCAACCAGCTAGGACCAGCAAACTGTCTTAGGCCTCCAAATCTCCTCAGGCTGGATTTATAGATGTTTGGGGCCTTGTTAGCTGGCCAGGCTGGGAGACTTGCTAGACCAGATTAAACCAGCTAAAACCAGTAAACCATATTAGGCTGGTTTAAGAAAACTGTACATATTAATAAAGGTTTAAATGTTTTTACCTCTTTACCATTTGACAATTAAATGCATGTGAATTAGCGAAGGTGCTAATGAAAAAAAAAAGGCTAATTCTTTTGAATAAAACCATTTAAGATGGAGGTTATTAAGCCTGTTATTAAGAAACCACAACTAGATCCTAGTGAACTGGCAAATTATAGACCCATTTCAAATCTTCCGTTTATGTCTAAAATTTTAGAAAAAGTTGTGTCTGCTTAATTGTGCTCCTTCCTGCAAAAATGATATCTATGAATAATTTCATAAGGTTTCAGGCCCCATCATAGCACAGAAACTGCACTTGTTAAAATTACAAATGACTTGCTTCTTGCGTCAGACCAAGGCTGCATCTCATTGCTAGTTTTACTTGACCTTAGTGCTGCGTTCAACACTATAGATCATGACATACTCATAGATCGATTACAAAACTACACAGGTATTCAAGGGCAAGCTTTAAGATGGTTTAGATCCTACCTTTACGATCGCTATCACTTGGCCTATTTAAATTGGAAATCATCTCTATAATTAAATCCAGTAAAGTGTGGAGTGCCACAAGGATCTCTCCTAGGCCCTCTACTATTTTCAATATACATGTTGCCCCTTGGTACTATTATTAGAAAATATGGGATTAGTTTCCATTGTTATGCTGATGATACTCAACTATATATTTCAACAAGACCACATGAAACTTCTAAATTATCTAAGGCAGTGTTTCCCAACCTTTCTTTAGTCCTTTGGAAATGTTACCACCCTTTGGTGGACATTTTTCCATCCTTTGGAAATTTTAACAAATTTGTGGCACCCTACAAAATTAAGCAATCAGTAGGCTAATTTCTAATGAAAATAATTTATATGCCAGATTTTAATGTAGGCTTTTATTCATATGTAAACATTGTGAGATAGCTAGTTATAATGGTAATTAAACAAAGTTTACAGGAAGACGTACAACAGCGGACAGAGAACTTGGGACTGGGAACACATTTTATACACACACACAGGAGGAGGGGATGACGAGACACACCTGGGAGCCATAGAACCAAGGGAAACACCTGGGACAAATGAAATAAACTAATCAGGACAGGAACAGGAAACTAACCAAATAAGGGCAGGGGAAGGCACATGGGGAGCAGGACACACACAAAACATGGAACAGAGTCTGACATAACGCCCCTCTCTGGAAGACGTGTCCTCACGCCATATAACATCCAATGGGGAAGGGGGGGGTGGGCACTCTGGAGGTCCCTCAGGACAGACATGGGACAGTGGGCCTCCAGAGCGGTACCCGTTCGGGGTGCCATGGCGGATCCGCATGACTTCTAGACTGGACTATTGTAATTCACTGCTAGCTGGTTGTCCTGCATCTTCAATAAACAAGCTACAGTTAGTCCAAAATGCAGCGGCTTACCAGGTCAAGAAAATATTATAATTTTACCCCAATTTTACATTCTCTGCACTGGCTACCTATTAAGTTCCGTATCAGTTGCAAAATATTACTACTTACTTTTAAGGCCCTAAATGGTTTAGCTCCTGCGTACCTAACTAGTCTTCCT
>NW_015542351.1:1421364-1424987 GCF_001515605.1 Sinocyclocheilus anshuiensis
CTAAAGGAGGTAGAGCTTTTTCACATTTGGCTCCCAAACTCTGGAATAGCCTTCCTGATAATGTTCGGGGTTCAGTCACACTCCCTCTGTTTAGATTAAAGACACATATCTTTAGCCAAGCATTCACATAATGTATCTCATAACGCTGTACTTCAGTTACATCTGATCAAATGCACATGAACATTCTTTTGCTTGGGTGGAACACGTTTCTTTCTCTGTTTCTGCCATGGGATCGGCATCCCATGGTAACTAGGAACTACACAAGCTTCAGTCTGGATCCAGCCCTTACAAAGACCTGAGATGACCGAACAGCTGAGAAGAGATGATGCCAACCACTCAAAAGACCTCAGATGATGCCAACCCTCAGACAACATACAAAACTACCAAATTTTGTTACAAGTTTGATCGCAACATATAATCATTGCCATTAATAGTGTTCACCGTCTGTTTGATTACATGACAATAACTAACTGCTTGATTTTTACCGTACATTTCTGCCATATGGACATCAACTTGAGATAGTCACCAATTGTACTTCAGTTACATCTGATCAAATGCACATGAACATTCTTTTGCTTGGGTGGAACACGTTTCTTTCTCTGTTTCTGCCATGGGATCGGCATCCCATGGTAACTAGGAACTACACAAGCTTCAGTCTGGATCCAGCCCTTACAAAGACCTGAGATGACCGAACAGCTGAGAAGAGATGATGCCAACCCCTCAGAAGACCTCGGATGATGCCAACCCTCAGACAACATAGAAAATGACAAAATTTTGCTATAAGTTTGATCGCAACATATAATCATTGCTGTTAATAGTGTTCGCCGTCTGTTTGACTACATGTTATTAACTAACAACTTGACTTTTACCGTACAATTTCTGCCATATGGACATCAACTTGAGATAGTCACCACTGATAAGTTATTACTAAATATAATCTAGAAACTTTAATTTTCTGTAAAGCTGCTTCGCTCTCTCCTCTCCACCTGTAGCTGGTGTGTGGTGAGCGCACTGGTGCCGTTGTCCTGTGGATGCTGCACACTGGTGGTGGTTGAGGAGAGAACCCCCCCACCCCCCACATGATTGTAAAGCGCTTTGGGTGTACAGCAATACACAATAAAGCGCTATATAAATGCATCATTCATTTATTTGCAACGATTTGCCTCGTGAAGAGCGCTATATAAATAAACTTGAATTGAACTTAATTGAATATTTCAATGATTGCTGGCTATTTAATTGGCAATGTGTCAGATAAACAAATATGGCATAGAACCCTTTAAAACCTAATCAATAACCTTCACTAAGACCTATAAGAATTGTTTGAGTGAAAAAAAGAGAAACAGCCTTCAGAGCAGACAAATGAATGTCTACTAAGCGGACTGCAAAGAATTTCACTGATAGACCAAACACAGTTTCTATGGCAATGAAAGGAAAATCTTCATAAACAACTTCATACCATATTACAACAATGACAAGAGACTTATATAAACTTGATCCTGTCTACAACTCGTTAAATCCTTAAAATCCTTCACAGCTGACAATCATCCAACGATTCCAGAGCAAATCCACATCAAAATGCATAACGCTCACTCTATCTCACTTCTTTTGATTAATAATTAATCAAAGCATTAATGAGATGGTAGGGAAACAACCAGGGACTGGATATTAGAGGCACAACTGCTCTATAAGGAGAGTGAGATTACTGTAGGAAAATGGGTTACCAGACACTCCTGCTCCATCTGTGTTGAATTTGTTGCGGATATATCTAAAGTTAATTTCCCAGAGGTCTTTGAGCCTGCCTGTGTATAAGACATCCATAAGCCAACAATAGGGAGGCTGAGATGTGATGAGGTTATGTTGGCACCTTGGCACATTGGGAAGCCTCCTCTGAAATTTAGACTAGTGTGGCAATCTCCACCGCCTGTCTGAACATATACATCATATCCTGTGAAAGTCAAGCTCTCCTTGATACTGCCATCATAACTCGTTCTTCTCCGCTCGCTCTTCTCTCTCACATCCTCACCATTCTTTCTCCATCTCCCCATTTGTCTGTTTCATCCTTTATCACTCCTTTCTTTTGCCCAGTTTCAAAGGAATGGTTTATCTAAACATCTAGCTGATAATCGCTTCCTCTGCCACGACACTCAAATTTCAAATTGAAACTTCTATGTTTGTAATTACATATCATGAAGTTGCAATTTAATATATTAAAAATATATTAAATTTTAAAAATATAATATATGGTTAAAGTGTACTGCCGGATGTACTGACAAGAATTTGCGGTGAATGTTATATACTTGAATGTATTTTAATATTTCTATTAAAACTTGTATGTTATCTATTAAATATATTTGTAATTACACATTTGTAATGATGAAGTTGTAATTTAGTAGATTTAAAATATACTTTCCCCTTCAGGAACTTGAGCTGCGTCGAGATTCGCTTTGGGAACGTCCCTGCGTGACCACGTTCTGAAGCACGTGTAAAATCAGTCCAATGGAGCAGCGAGACGTCACGAGCGGGGTGACGTGAGCGCCAGGAAGTATAAAAGCGCATCCGGCAGAGCGCAAATTAGCTTCTGCTCTTCAGTAGCGTATGTGTATGTGTCAGTCTATTTACTGTTGTCTGTCAGTCCACAAGCATTCAAAAGAATATGTCAAAGTCTAAACTAATATCTATGGCGAGCAAATGGCATTACAGACGTTGTGTGCCTCCCTGCCCACGCTATCTGGCAGCGGGGGATACACATGATCTGTGTGTTTTTTGTTTAGGAGCGGAGCATGCACGGTCAGCTTTCGAGGGAGCTGATTGTCATCACTGCGCGTTACTCTCGCTGCGTATGCTCCGCTCTCACCTGGCTGTGTTTGATGAGAGCGGCCAGGCTCGCGATCCCGCTGGCAGCGGTCCCGCTGTTGCCGAGGCACGGCGTAGACTGTTGTCGTGGGGATCGCAGGTGGAGTTAGCGGAGGGATCCGAGACGGGCTCGTCCTTTTCTCGGTCCTCACCCGCTAGATCCGCGGCTCTCTCTCAGTGTTCGGAAGCCCGCGCTGCGGTTTCTTCTGCGTTTTTCCCCGATCTCCATGCTGAGGTGTCAAGATCGTGGGAGAAACCGTACTCATCCCGTATTTACAGCCCCACAGTCTCGAATTATTCCAACATCGTGGGGCTGAATGATAAGGGATATGGGGCGATGCCAGTGGTGGAGCAGACGCTTGCGAGCTATCTCTCCCCATCCTCAGCATCGTCCCTGAAGGCCCCGAAGCTTCCCACCAGGCCCGTTAGGCTTACATCGAGTCTGGTTGGGAAAGCTTATACGGCGGCAGGTCAGGCTGGCGCATGTTTGCACACCATGGCGGTGTTACAAGCATACCAGGCTGACCTGCTCAGGGTCCTCTAATAAAACCAGAGGCCAGCCTCGAGAGGCTGGTTCCCTTAATAGATTTTCTAGCAGTGTGGGAACTTCTGCCAAATTTATCAAAATGGGTCCTGCAGGTTGTAGAGAAAGGCTACAGAATCCAATTTGGTTCTCATCCTCCTCGTTTCAATGAGGTCATTCCCACACTAGTGGGCCCCGAGCAGGCTCTGGTAATGGAACAAGAAGTAGATACTCTCTTGAGGAAGGG
>NW_015542351.1:1425152-1426677 GCF_001515605.1 Sinocyclocheilus anshuiensis
GGGGGTTGCATCCGATTTTATTCTGAACCGTGCTATCAAACGGCTTCGGTTCAAGATGCTCAATATCAAGCAGATAATATCTCAAATCCAGTCCGAGGACTGATTTGTTACGATAGATCTCAAAGACGCTTATTTCCATGTTTCCATCCTCCCTCAACACTGGAAATTCCTGAGGTTTGCTTTCGGGGGCAAAGCATACCAATATCGAGTTCTTCCCTTCGGCCTGTCACTCTCACCCCGCACTTTCACGAAGTGTGTGGATGCTGCTCTGGCTCCACTGCGACTCCAGGGCATCCGCATACTAAATTATATCGACGATTGGTTGATTTTGGCTCAGTCAGAGCAGATGGCGGTTGAACATCGAGATGTTGTTCTTGCTCACATGAAAGAATTAGGGTTAAGACAAAACGCCAAGAAAAGTGTGCTTTCTCCATTATAGAGTACCACTTATTTGGGCGTGGTGTGGGATTCGACCCCGATGCAGGCACGATTGTCCCCTGCTCGGATCGAGTCGATCCTCACGGCAGTCAAGCGAGTCAGAGGCCAGTCACTCACTGTCAAGCAGTTTCAGAAACTATTGGGTTTGATGGCAGCTGCGTCCAACGTGATACCTTTTGGCCTGCTGTACATGAGACCCCTACAGTGGTGGCTCAAGACCAAGGGGTTCTCCCTGAGGGGAAACCCGCTTAGCATGCTCAAGGTCATGCGGAGGTGCCTTAGACATGTGGAGGAAACCTTGGTTCTTGACTCAGGGCTTGGTGCTGGGAGCTCCTTGTCGCCGCTTTAATGCTAGCGACGGACGCGCCCCTCACCGGTTAAGGAGCGGTCATGAGTGGCTGCTCGGCCCGCGCGGTCTGTGGAGCGGCCGCCATCTCACGTGGCAACTGCCTGGAGATCCTGGCCGTGTTTCTAGCAAAGTTGAAACACGTTCTCCCGGACCTTAAAGGTCGCCATGTGTCGGTGTCCACCTGCGACACAGCGGTGGTCTCTTATATCAACCACCAGGGAGGTCTGCGTTCGCGCCCCTTGTACAAGCTAGCGCACCAGATCCTTGTGTGGTCCCAGGGCAAAATCCTTTCATTGAGAGCAGTACATATTCCTGGGTATTTGAATATGAGAGCGGACATCCTGTCGAGGCAGGTGCCGAGGCCAGGGGAATGGAGGCTTCAACCCCAAGGTGGTGAAGCAGATATGGAGAATTTTTGGCCTGGCTTAGGTGGACTTGTTTGTGACTCAGATGACATTGCACTGTCCCCTCTGGTTCTCTCTGACTCATCCGGCTCCACTGGGGCTGGATGCCATGGTACACATCGAGATGTCATTCTCGCTCACCTGAGAGAGCTGGGGTTAAGACTAAACGCCAAGAAGAGTGTAATTTCTCCACTACAGAGAATCACTTATTTAGGCATGGTGTGGGATTCTACCAGGATGCAAGCACGTTTGTCTCCTGCTTGTATCGAGTCAATCCTCACGACAGTCAAGAGAGTAAGAGAAGGCCAGTCACTCACTGTCAAACAGTTTCAGA
>NW_015542351.1:1428657-1429216 GCF_001515605.1 Sinocyclocheilus anshuiensis
ATAAGGGAAATATGAATAATTAATCATAACTAGTTATAATTAATTATAAATATTTAGATCCGCTGTAGATATTTAGCTGACCTCTCAGGGTCAACTGTCTGTCAATTCTAAGAACGTTAGTTTCCTGGTTAAGGGAAATAACTTTCTTACTGTACAATTCTACAAAGAGCTTGTAGCATAAATCTGCATGATTAAGTGACTCCAGTTATGAGCAAACAATGAACAACGTCAAGTGTGATACAAGTAAACTACATAAACACTTAAACTAGTCTAAACATACTACATAAACACTTAAAGTCTAAACATACACACATAAACATTTAAACTGGTCTAACGTACACATACACACATACACACACATACAGTTGGTATAGGAAAGGGTTAAAGTTTAAGCAGTAAAGAGGAAATAAGGAATTAAGTTATGGAACCATTTGCATATTCAGCAGATTTACACCTGAAGGAAACATCAGATTCTTAGTTCAACAAACCTTTGTAAAAAGGTGCAAATGATACCTAATGTATCAATTAATAAGACTAAGTTTGAATACTTGCACGTCTC
>NW_015542351.1:1429652-1448537 GCF_001515605.1 Sinocyclocheilus anshuiensis
TTATTAATTGATACATTAAGTATCATTTGCACCTTTTTACAAAGGTGTGTTTGAACTAAGAATCTGATGTTTCCTTCAGGCTGTCGATCTGCTGAATATCAAATGGTACCATAGCTTCATATTTTTATTTCTCTTCTTTTTACTGCCTAAACTTTAACTCCTTTTCCTAGACCAACTGTATGCGTGTCTGTGTGTGCGTGTGTATGTTAGACTAGTTTAAGTGTTTATGTAGTTAATAAAGTCTTGTATCAGACTTGACGTTGTTCATTGTTTGTTCATAACTGTAGTCCCTTAATCATGCAGATTTATGCTACAGGCTCTGTGTAGAATTGTACAGTAAGAAAGTTATTTCCCTTAACCAGGAAATTAACGTTCTTAGAATTGACAGACAGTTGACCCTGAGAGGTCAAGTAAATACTTACAGCGGATCTAAATATTTATAATTAATTATAACTAGTTATTATTAATTATTCATATTTCCCCTTGAGCTGATTCGCTACAGTCTCTTTGCCATACTCTCTGCATTCCTCCAGGCTCTACTTCATCGAAGCTAACTTGCGCTCTGCCGGATGTGCTTTCATACTTCCTGGCACTCACGTCACCCCGCTCGTGCTCCAGCAGGAGGATGAGGACAGTAGAAAAACTTTCAAAACAGAAAATAAACGAGGGGGAACACGCCGCTATACTTTTTGTTGGTTCAGTATTCTGTCACGCACCGTGCTGGATGAATATAAGCGCACGACGAAGAAGATACATTCAAACAGTAGTTTATTCCAAATCCACAGGAGAACAGGTAATCCAAGAGAAACAAAGGCAAACAGAATAGACTAGAGCTTAAGTACAAACGCAAACGAGGATAATTAATAGAACACAGGTGAACAGAATGACACAATCAAACACGAGGGGAAACTAGGTCACACTGAGCACATGGGGAATGAAAACACAACAAGACAGTTCATGGGGTGTGACAGCCTGCAAGTGTACATTCAATACAAATAAAATTAAGCACACTTCACAAGGACAGCTACTGTAAAAGGCAATATTTTGTAATATATTTAATTTATACATAATAATTTACAATACTATGTTTACATTAATAATTTGTTTACATTTCTGTCTTTTCCTCATGCATAGCCATCATACTTACTAATTAAAAACGGAGCTAGCTAAACTACACAGTACTCTATAGAAAGCTATAAAGTTACACTACAAGCTAAATTGTTGGGTATTTTTTTTCCCATGTGATATATATATATATATATATATATACAGGTGCATCTCAATAAATTAGAATGTCGTGGAAAAGTTAATTTATTTCATTTGACTCTAGTTTCTACTTTGCTTTTCTCTGTTTTTTTAAGCTCTGCTTCTTTTGTTTTTGTTGCACTTTTCTTCAGTAAAGATTGCCTTTTGCTGGAGATCAATGACTCCCTGTTTTCTGTTACCTCTGCTCTTGGATTCTTTAATAGGGGAGTTAGCTCAATCAGTAAACTCAGTAACTTTGAACGTGAGAGATCTCGGTTTGATCCCCATCTAGAACAACCTGTTACTATATATATATATTTTATTTATTTATTTATTTATTTATTTATTTATTATTATTTTTAATGCATTAAAACTGTAATTTGTTCAAATACCTGTGTAGCTCCAAACGGGGTAATAAAAGCATTCTATTGCCATTTTGTTCTTGTCTGTTTATTGAGGAGATAAAACAATAATGTGATAAAGTAATTACTTCACTGCATGCTGCCAAGACAAAACATCTTTAACAGTACAACATAAAAGAAAATTTAAGAGAGAATATATACAATATGTGTTATTGAAGTGAGAAAGTAAGTGGTTATGAGATTGTTTATCTTACAATCTACAAACACTGCATATACTGTACTATCAAAAACATGAACCACACAACTGATTCAGTTGTCATTTACACGGGAACCATTTCAGTTCCAAAGTTTCCATTACTTCAATAATCAGATCAGTTTGACTGGCTCATTGACAGAAGCTATTTAAATTCAGTTAAAGATTTAAAAGAGTTCAACAGATGCTGCTGACCATCAATGGATTCAGAAGACCTGCACTAATGCACATACACTGTATGATCTACTTTTACTCTGTTTGACAGCCTCTTGTTACTGTCTGCTTTCATTGGGAAAGATCAGCATGATTCATCAAAATTTCTTCTATTGAGTTCAAAGGAAGAAAAAGTCTTTGAGTTTAGAGCAACATGAGGGTGAGTAAATGATGATATCTCTCATTCCCTCTTGCACTTTTCCCTTTTTTTATCTCGTCTCTTTCAAATATCCTCATCTTCAAAAGTGCCTTTGAACAGATGGAGGTGTCACAACATTTTTTATAGTACAAGGTTGGGGTGCCCCTACCCCCTCATCTGCATGTTCCAGACAGAGGTGCTGTCAGTTTGGATGACGGAGGATGAAAGTATGGCATGATTAGTGGGTTGATCCTCAGAGGTGAAGGACATGGAAAAGCTTGATCTTGATGAGAACACAATGGGCCATCTTCCCATAGGTCGGCCCATGACAGCAGTGAATAATTTATTGACAGGTAATGGCTGGTCAAAAGCATAATCATGGGAGCATTATGAAACTCGATGGGGTGCATGAGGGGACCTCAATAGGGGCTGATTTCTATTCATGATGAGTGGTCATCTGATTTTGCAAAACCACCGAGCGGTATTTTTCACATATGAAATGAATTCATCATGCTGGCTTTGGGATGCCAATTGTTGCTTTGGGAACACCGCATCTCCAGCTTCTTAACTGCGTCATTAAAAAGTATCTTCCTGGCAGAAGATGCATCTTTGGTCTTGTTCGGTAAGTTCAAAATGAACCCAAAATCTATAACAAAATCTGTTAAACACAAATCAAAGCCAAGGTTTTAATAGACATTCATAACTCTTTTCATATTTCAGAGTGAAATAGGATATTTGCTGAGGACAAAAAAATTAAATGGAAAACAGATTTTATCCATCAGGAATTTAGATTGTGACCAGGAACATGTGTTAAGAAACTAAATAGTGTCAATTTTGAACCAAATGCTATTTTATTACCCCATATGTTTTCTAGTCATCCCTGTCCATTTCTGATCTGGGTGTGACAGATAGAAGATGTTCATATTCCACTGACACTCTTCAACAGAAGGGCTCTTCTGATATCATGTCCAAAGCTCTGAGGTTTGGTATTCCTTTGAGGGACAGCAGGTACCACTTCAATTAGCAACAGCTGACAAGCCTCCATATTTATAGACTTTGTGCCAATCATAACGAGCAAAACACAAACAAACACTTTTGTATCATTCATTAGTACTGCTTGGTACGAAACAAAATTAGAAATTGGACAGAGCTGTTTTAGTTTTTTTGTCTTGTATCATTTTTCCAATGAGCAGTTACTGTAAACTCAACTGTACAAGAAAACAATGGCTGTTGGAAAGAAGAATCAGTAATGAGATCTCTCTATATGTCAACTGTTTCTCTTAGACAGCATTATTAAATATATATTATTTATTAATTCTATATAATGGACAATGATTTTGCTGAAGTCTCCTCCTTCTTGGATGATTCTCCTGAGAAAAGATCAACAGATTCACAGAGATACCAAAGTCAGCATTCAAATGTCAGAAACTTCAATTTGAACTCAAATATTTCTCAACAAATTATTCCAAGACCAAATAACCAAGAAATATTAGGAGTGTCACGCGTGTGTGCACAGACTGAAGACAAGGCAGATGAATGATTCCAAAAAGTGTTTAATAAGAGTCCATATAAATCAAACACAGAAGACAGCAGCAAACACATATAACTCAAATGTAGACCGGACATAGAACTAAGGAACAGGAAGGAATTAAGTACTGAACCAAATAAGGTAATTAATGACGCACAGCTGACACCAAACCAAAGTCCCTTTAAGGCAAGTCATGTCACTCGGCGGCCATATTTGAAACACCTCTCGGGCATGCAAGTGCAGCTCCTATCTCTTTGAATGGGGAAACATCCAATTCTCCAAAACTGTTCGCCAAGTTTAAGATTAAATTTCATATTTGAAATGACCAATCTTTTTACTGTCACTTTTCATCAATTTAATGATTACTTGCAAAATAAAAGTATTAAATTCCTAAACTTCTACTGACCCCACACTTTTGAAGTGTGTATATTAGGGGTGTAACGGTACATGTATCCATCCTGAACCGTAATGGTACAGATGTCACGGTACGGTTCATGCAGTCAGACGACGAATACAGTCAGTGTGATCAATCCAGAACAGGAACCGTCACACAGGAAAGAGCAGAAGAAGAGACGATCTACACACCAACCCAAAACAAGAACGGCAAGTGAGTGACACGTCTTGGGTATTCTATAGTCTTTGCACCAAACAAACTAATAATATCAGTAACCATAGAAACAAAGGACAAGCAAGAATATCAAACAAAGGAACACAGGAACTAAAGAATACAACCTAAAAGTCCATGAAAACAGAAACATGACATATTTGTGACATAACGCCCCCCTCTGGAAGGCGCAACCTTGCTGTAACAAGAACAAACAAACAGATGGGGGAGGGAAGGTGGGGGCTTTGGAGGTGGATGAGGAGATAGCGAAGGATGGCAAGAGGAGCAGGCGAAGGGATGGTGACAGGAGAAGACGAGTTAATGGTGACAGGAGATGACGAAGGGATGGTGACAGGAGGACAACGAAACCCCAGCGGCGATAATGGTGAGTGCCCGATGCAGCAGACCCGGAGCTCAGCAGTCATGACAGCCCACGGCAGAGTCGAAGGAGAGAGGAGCCAAGTTGTAGGCTGGACTTTCAACATCCGGGGGATGACCGACAGAGAAGGAACCGATGGATCCCAGGGTGCAGACAGAGAGCCGATGGTACAGAGCGACACCGCTACCATTGGCACTGGAGACTGAGACGGAGTTGCAGCGACGAGCATCTGAGATGGAACCAGAGTGCCCAAGGACTGAGGTGGGGCCATTGTGACCGAGAACAGAGCCGAAGGGAAGGAGGAACCCGCTTTAATTGAAGGGGTGGAGAGACCTAGCATAGCAGAAGGCTTGTAAGTCCATGGCATTGGCAGAGTGACGACTGATCAAGGGGGAGTGGTGGGATCAGAGAACCTGGTGGAGCAGCAAGGCCGAGGGTGGGAGGAGCCAAGGCGGAACCGACAGGTCATCAGGCCAAGGTGAAGCGAAGGGATCAGAAGCCGGAGGCGGAGCCACAGGATCCTCTCGCTCGGGCAAGGCTGGTGGCTGAAGGACCTAAGGTTTCACATTACAGCAAGGCATTCCCAGGGAAGACAAAGGGCTGCAAGCATACAGCAGAGAACTGGTTGATCACTGCTGTGAGGGTGACAGAGGGAAGTCTAATGTGATCCATGATGGTAATTTCAACTGCCAACCGGTCGATGATACAGGTACACTGCTGTCTAGAAACAGCGATGATGACGCACAGACAGATAATTCCGGGTAGGATAGGGTGGGAGAAAATACTTCCGTGTCCAGATCTATCAGCCAGTCCTTGGTGTCTAATTCCAGCAGGATTCCCTCAGCTGCTGATGTTGCTGGCTCACACCCCTGGTCAGATTCACTCTGGGGCTCCGATTCCGGGGCGATAGTCTTCTTCTCCTCAGGATCTGGTTCACTCATCATGGCATGCGGTCACTCTCTGTCTGAGGGGGGGACTTTAGCGAAGTCTCCGCAGTCGAGGGCGTTGATGGGCTGGGCTCTGGGTTTGGCTGTGTTCAGGACCGGGGATAAACACTCTCCAGACACCTGACAACAGCCTCCCTCCAGTCAAGTCCTATGGTGTCTGGGAGGTCAACATCCCGTTGACCTCCCAGACACCATAGGACTTGACTGGAGGGAGGGTGATAGTTCGGCCCAATCCAGAAAAACGATGGCAAAAGTACTCCATATAGCCCAGCAAATTGTATTTGCAGCAAACTTAGCTGCATATTCCATTTATGATCCGGTCTTCTGTCACTCTTGTGTGCACAGACTGAAGACAAGGCAGATGAATGATGTTCCAACGCAAGTATTTAATAAGAATCCATATAGATCAAACACAGAAGATAGCAGCAAACACATGTAACTAAAAAGTAGACCAGACATCAAACTAACATAAAGGACTTAAGTACTGAAGTAAATAAGGTAATTAATGAAATACAACTGAACCAAAAGGACTAATAATATCAGTAACCATAGAAACAAAGGACAAGCGGGAAAATAAAACAAGGGAACACAGGAACTAAAAGAATACAATATTAAAGTCCATGAAAACAGAAACTAACTGAACACTTGTGACATGGAGAAACATCTGAGATAAATGTGATGCAAGTAACATAACTGAGATCTTTTAACGTTATTTAGCATGAACTAACAATGAAAAATACTTCAAAAACATGTATTAATCTAATATAATGTTAATATCAGCATACGTCAAAAGTGGTATTTGTTAATATTATTCAATAGACCATTAACTCATGTTAAAGGGATAGCTCACCCAAAAATGAATATCTTGTCATCATTTATTCACCCACGTCGTTCCCATAGGACTTTGGTTTTAATCTTTGAAACTATATTATATTCTAATGAAACCTGAGAGTTTTTGTCCCTCCAGCGAAAGTCCAGATGACCAAAACTTATAAGATCCAAAAAGGTTGTATAATGAATCCATATGAATTGAATGGTTTAATCTAAGTCTTGTGAAGATATATGATATGATCAACAGATGTAATTAGATTCATATGGATTTGTTTTATGACAACTTCATGACCTTTATAGATCTTCAATTTTTTTTGTTCCCTGGACTTTAAATTTTCAATTAAAAATAGCCAAAGGTTCATCAACAGTTTTAAATAACCATGGGTTTGTAATGACATAAGGTTGAGTAAACGACAGAATTTTCATTTCAAGGTTTAACTAATAGGAACTTATTGTAAAGTGCTGCCATGGATTTCTTCCGTGTATCACAATATAAGATATTTTGAAAAATGCCTCAGTGTTTTTTGTCCATATAATGGAAGTCAATGGGCTCGAATGAAAAACATGAGGGCGGGTACATGCTGACAGAATGTTCATTTTTCTATGAATTACCCACCTTAAGCGTTCTACTTAACACTACAATGAATACTTAAGACAGCCACCCACATACTCATACACACAAACACATGTCTGTGAAGCATTCTGGGAGAGATACACGATAATTGAGGTCAGTCACCCTGTCCAAGCTTTGATCCCTGATCATTAAGCCTGCGAATCAGTTACACCCTGTCAAAAGCCTTGAAACCTTTATGGCTCAATAATGATATCTGCCCTCTTCACATAATCCTCTCAAATTATTAGCATTCAAGGGGCAGTGAGCTCCATCCCATCCACTCGGCCTAATGGACGGACATGCCTCCAACACGCTTGAAATTAGTTTTTTTATTAATCTGTGGTACAGTGACCCATTCACACAAAAATAATAATAGTGTCTACTGTAATTACATAAGAGTGATAATCATCAGTTGACTAATTCAGTCAGCCATGGACTGCAGAGGATATCAGTGTGTGTGTGTGAGAGAGAGTTTTTGGCTCTCAAAATAGGAAGAACATCACATTTTTCTCCCTCAGCAGTTGAAATAAGAAAAAAATAATAATTAATAAAATGTAAGTAATCTTTGTTTCAGCTGTCAAGGTGAGAAAATGCCACACATAGAGACTCCGCTCTGCATCAGCCATCTCAAAATGGAAAGATGTCTCTCATTTGTCATTTTATCTCTCAGGTTCACCTCGTCTCTCACTTCACACTCACATGTAGCTTTTCTCCACTCAACTTTATGTGATACAACCTAAGGTTCTTTTGAGTTGTGATTTGAAACAACACCTTGCTCCTCACTTGCCCACAGCTTTCCACGGATCTTCCCTCTGCCCACACGCATACTCACAGACGCAGCTTTCTGTAGTTGTGAGTCAAGAATAAAGGTGTAACACCAGCCCACCGTGCCTTCAATGACTGTGTCTCTAGTAGCAGTGTGCCTGTGGGAGGCCTGAGCCAGGAATGGATGACTGCTAGGTGAGGAAAGGAAACTCTGTGACAGTGAGAGGATCCTTTTTTGAGTTTATTTACATGCTATTCACAGTATCCATCTTCACACAACTCCTTATAATATCTCTCGGGCTGTGCTCAAATTGAGGGGGCCTGGGAGGCTCATGTTTACAACATTCTAGAAGATATTTTTATATAGTAGGTAATTTTAAGTATTGTGTTATTTATTTATTTGTTTGTTTGTTTGTTTATATGAAGCAGCAACAGAAAAAGGACTCTGCTTTGAAATCAAATTAGAACTTAAATTAAACTTTTGGAAACACTTTTGTAAATTGCTTGTTTATATATAGGCAAACACACACACACACACACACACACACACACTAGGGGTGTAACGGTACATGTATTCGCCCCGAACCGTAACGTACGGATGTCACGGTTCGGTTCATGCCAGATGTCAGATGAATACAGTTAGTGCGATCAATGCAGATTCAGGAACAGTCACAACAGGAAAGAGCAGAAGAAGAGACAATCTACACACCAACCCAAAACAAGAGCAGAGAGTTCAGATGGCATGCAAGAGCTCGAAGAACCGCCTGCTTGTTTTAAATCAGCAGTGTGGTAAAGTTTCAGTTGACTGGCCATAAATCTGAACCGGTTTTTATTTTGGCTGATCTCTGTTCCAGAACTGCACACAAACTGCAATTAAATCAAAATGTAATTTGTGTGGAATTTTTATGAAGTCTGTAAAGAGGAGAAAATACTGTACCAGGCAGGTCAAGCTCACTGTTCGTGATGCTCGAAATATAGGAAGAAAAATATTTGTGGGTTTATATAGGAAGCTCTATATCGCTGCTGTTCCATAAGCGCCACCTACTGTCAGAGAATAAATTTGCATTTTAATTCAGTCCGTCTGCTGTTTGCTTCGTTCAGGCATGTACCAAGGAAACTCTACATCGCTGCTGTTCCATAGGCGCCACCTGCTGTCAGAGAATAAATTTGCATTTTCATTCAGTCCGTCTGCTGTTTTTGTTTTGTGCAGGTGTCTTACGTAGCATAATTTCAAAAATCTAAAGTCAGACCATTATGTTTTTGCTTGAAATTATACAATCTAATTCAAATCAAAAACAATTGTGCATTCTACATGTGTGTAGCACTACTCTCTGTTCAAAATAAATGAAAAAATAAATTTCCTGTTGTACCGTATCAAATATCGAATTAACTCGTATTGAACCGTGACCCCGAAACCGAGGTATGTACCGAACCATGACTTCTGTGTACCGTTACACCCTCGTTTATATATTAGCAAGATTCTGTGCAAGATTAAAGTTTTGACTTTATCAAATATATCATTTTTATTATATATGCTACATTAATTGCAAAAACAATTTACTGAGAACAACAACAAAAACACTCACAAAGAAGGATTTGTGTACTGCTTTGGTGGGATTGTGAGAGGAAATTCCTCCATCAGTAATTCATATACTGCACAGTCTTGTCTCTGAGGGGCCTTTGCTTTAGGCCCACAAATGCTGAAGGGGATCGTTTGTACTTTCACTATAAAAACTCATGTTAATGACTCCTGAAGTATGACATTGTCTAAGACCTGAAAAACCTGAGAGGCTGCTTTCTCTTTTTGTGTCTGGAGATGATGAGAGGAGAAGCAGCACTTGGTTGTCATTGACTCAGACATATGTTCAGTCCCATGTTACTGACTGAGGCAGTGAAGAAGAGAAGGGAGCAACACAAGGCAGAGACATAACAAATGAGCAAGTGGAAGTGGAACAGACAGCAGAGAGGGTGTAATTTCTCTTCCAGCTCACTTCACAGTTCAGCTCTCTGTCGAACCCAGAGAGGCTTCTGCCAGGACCAGCCCCCTTTTTGTAACTCTGCTTGCAGACAGACCCTAGAGAGCACATGTATAGAGAGAAAGAAATGCTCTGAATTTCAGGGCATTATTGTAGGAAAGCTTTTTTCCCACAGAAACAATGTGTGATTGTGTGTAAAACACAATTCTGAATTGTTCATTCATGCTATAGTTTAGCAGACAGATCATGCTAGAGCTCAAAACTAACTTCACTTTTATTGTAATTTATTGTAATGACTTTTAACCAGCTGGTCTCAAGGTGATTTTTTTAGTGGATGTATGATGTCAGTTCCCTTCAAGTTCACACAGGTGTCCTATCAGAGTAACAACAGGTGTAGTTCATCACATGAATTATGAACATGATCCACTAACATTTGACAACCAGAAGGTGCTTGTGCTTCTTTCTTTAACACCTTCTACAGACTGTGCGATTTCAGCAATCTTAAGATCAATACAAATCACACTGTGCGACAATGATCTAATAAACTTGGGTACGACGTGTACCCTATGTAGACTGTATAGTGATGACACCTATACAATCGTAGGCTATGATACAAGAGCAAACAAACAGAGCAAGATTAATCAATTCATCTTCAGTGGCAATTGTGGTTTCCACATAGTTATATTGTTTTTCATTTCCATGGTATTTAAGCTTTGGCGCCAAGTTGCATTTTTATTGGCTAGTCAGTAGATGTAAGTCATACCAGCAAACACACTGTGAGATGGTCATCCTACATTTTTGACATGGTCAGAAATTTGTTTTGCAGACTATCTTTGGTTGTAAGACCAGGGGCAAGTTCAAGCTCAAACCGGTGCGCAACGTTTTGCTACGGTTTCCGGTTTGAACGACATGTTTCCTGGAAACGGTGTGCAACGGGGTTTGAGATACGTTTTCTCTTGTTTGGTGGGTGTGTCAAAAATGTCAGCCCAATCAGCAGCAACATGTATATAAACCATGCGGTATTAAAGAGACAGCTGGCACAAAGTAATTAACATCAAAATAAATTCACAAGAGCAAGTATATTGTTTGCACATGTTTATTTACATTAAAGGCAAAATAACTGAAACAATAAGAGCACAAGTATAGATCTGGAACTTCTTTAAGTCTGTCTAAATATAATTTAGTAATTGCAATGTCTTCTGGTCCATATCCATATGTGCTAGACACTGATTAATGTAACATAAAAATACTGTACATATTTATATATTTTGCTATTGTATTGTGGAGTGACACTTTCATAAACTTTTCTATATTCCTTTAATTATATAATGGTAAATATTACAATATCATAGCACAACAACAGTGATCAGCAATAATGATAAGCCTAATACTCACAATAAAAATAATAAGGTCATATAAATCATAACACAGTCTCGGAGGTAAGAAGTGGATTATCCTTCACCTGAAATGTTTGTCTTTTCATCCTGAAATGTGAGGCAAATGTTGGATCACAATAATTAGGAACCACAGTTTCCACAAATCCCTTCAATCGATTGGGATGTTCTCTTTTATTCTGGACAGCAAGGGCCGTGACTGTAACATCGAGCGTATTTTGCAGTATTAAACACGTATTTATACCGATTTCATCAGGCTCCGAAAATTCTTCAAAAAGAACACAAAGAATAGCCTTCTCAGCTTCCATAGTTGCAACTCTTGCGTCATAAGAACAGTGTGTTCAACGCACCACCGTTTCCATTTAAAAAACGTTTTGCACCATTTTGTCGGGGCTGAACGCAGCCCAGGACAACGTCCATAATTGAACCTCTCTCAATGTATAACATTGAACCACTGTTTAGAAGCCACGACCAAAGAAATTGCCACAACTGTTTTATGTTGGTCATCTTTCGTCTGGAACAGGACAAAATCGTACAGTGTATACCAGCATAAAACAAAAGTCACTTGGCTTAATACTTTATTATATAATGCAATGACATTCAGACATTTGAAGGGAATATCCTGTTCAATGCATGTTAAGCTCAATCACCATTCACTTTCAAATATATATAATATAAATATATACTGTATGTATATATATATATATATATATATATATATATACATACAATATATATATATATATCTTAAAGAAAAGTGGGACAGGTGGATATACACTCCTATTTTTATATATATCAGTTTTACTATAAGCAACATAACTGTCAGACTCTGTTCCATGTTTTGTGTGTGTCCTGCTCCCCATGTGCCTTCCCATGCCCTTATTTGGTTAGTTTCCTGTTCCTCCCCTGATTACTTGATGTTTCATTGCTCCCAGGTGTGTCTCGTCATCCCCTCCTCCTGTGTGTATAAATAGTGTTCCCAGTCCCAAGTTCCCTGTCTGCTTCATTGCTCCCAGGTGTGTCTCGTCATCCCCTCCTCCTGTGTGTATAAATAGTGTTCCCAGTCCCAAGTTCTCTGTCCACTGTTAAACGTCTTCCTGAGTTCGTCTCCCTTGGTACCTGTAAATAAAGTCTTGGTAAAGTATTCTCCAGCGTCTCCTCGTTCCTTGTGTGTGTGCATCGTGACAATAACTGCCTACAATTTTAGTCCAACAACAACAAAATTCTCACAATGAATGGTTTGTGTACTGCTTTGGTGTAATTGTGAGTGGTAGGTTGTAAAATGTCAATATTATACCAAAACTACAATACTGTGTTGACATGATTTTGGTGTGGGAAAAAATAAAAATAAATACATTTTCATTCAATTTTACAATCACTTCAAATAAAATTTTACAATTTTGTTGACTTGATGATGCAAGCTTAAAACTCTAAAAGGACCATACAAAACCAAGAACATAACTCAAATAAATCAGAAACATTTTAACAGACGAATTAATGTAAAAGCTTTTATAAAATTATAATCAAGTCCAAAAATTGGTCCCATTTACATCCATTATAAATGTCTCACAGTAATCTTGTAAAGGAGGGACGAGTCAGTATTATTTTAATGGTAATCAATATTATGCTACAAATGCTTTAGGTTGAGTACAACTTGTATTAAACCCGTACTGTTTCTTTAAGTGTGGCTGAAGTGTGAATACTTTTTGGCAGTACTGATTATGCTTTTTCATAAAGCCTGTCAAATGCTACAAAGCAACTGCACTGAAAAGCAGAAATGAGCATCAAGGCTCCTCTGTCCCTTGGGTATCGTTGCTATGCACTTACAATAGCCACAATAATCAATAATCCACATGTATACACAGTTATAATTGCCCATGTTTTTTAATGCTCCCTACCCATCCTCCACAAGCAGAGCACTCTACTTAGGTTTATTAGCAGGTCTTCTTGTCTTCTCTGAAGATGGATAGCATTGCTTATCATCCTTTTTCTTGGGTGTTTGTCTTGGTTACGTGCACTCCTTGGTTAGTGTGCCACTAATGACCTTGAGATGGGTCCCGAACTGCTATGCATCAGTGTACAAGAGCCTCCCTCCCGGCGGCTAGCCAGCTAATGTTGGGAGGATTTATCACACCCCACTAACGTGTGCTAAGCCACACGCCAGTGATTTGTTAAGCTGCCAGAATGACCTCAGGTATGCCGCCTGCCCACCTGCCAACATCTTAAAACAAACATCGACTGTTTCACAAGCATCTTCATTCAAAACCCGATTCCCGCTCTCAGGTTACCATCGGCGGAGCAAATGCTCGCTTCCTGTGGATTGTGCCCGCTCTTTGCAAGGTGTGAGGTAATTGAGAATATAACTACTTTAAATTGGATGGTGTTGTGGCTAGCCTTTCCATCTGCAAAACAAATAATTGCAGGTCAGCTGGAGGACAGTAAGAGTTGAATGTGTAGTATACTCGTCATTAATCACACTTACCTCGTGTCCTTTACTGGCTGAGCCTTCAAATGGGATACACGCTTAGAAATAAGGGATACACGCACCAGGAAAAGAAACAGAACAACATAAAATGCTAAAATAAGAGGCAGGAGAAACGCAGCTGAAATTAACATTAATTTCGCTTCTGGCGACCCTAGTTTGATTCCTGGTTCGTGGTCCTTTCCATAACCACTCCATCTGTTGTCCACTCTCCAACTATCCTATCTCATTTATGTGAAAAAAAGGGCAAAAAAATTATGCAAATGTGCCAAAAATCTGTGCACCATGTAATACCCGTTTGTTAGAGGATGCAGCAGACTAACACAATATGAAGTACTTTACTGGAACGGCATCCATTCACTTAAAAATACCTATGTCTACCAAATAACACTCTTCTCCCTCATTTGATGAATAACTGCTGCCATTATCAATAAATAATATACACAATAGCCATGTGCCTGAGATTAGATATGAAGTTAAATACAACTCGGAAAGGCAAAAACAATGACTTCTAGAAGAATTGTGAATTTTATTGAATAATATTAATAGTAAATATGTATAATATGTTAAACTCATTGAACAAGCACAAGCATACGGCAGTATTTGTAATGAATATATTAAAAACAAAACAAAAAGTTTATCAAAACATTGCTGCTGGCATGAGTAAGTCTGGCCAAAACATTTATGCAGTTTTAAAAGCTTCAAGAAGTTTAAAGGTTTTCCATTTGATAGATAGATAGATAGATAGATAGATAGATGATGGTTGTGTTGCAATCTGCTTTTATTAGCATGTTGAATCGCTGTCAGTGAGTTAGATCACTCTGATTGGCTGTTCAGCTTTGCACAAGAAAAAACAACGTAAATTTTGTCACCGCTAGTTCTTTGATGTCAGTTTGGTGAGTCTGGGCCACTTCCTGTTCTATCTGAATGCAGAAACAGATTATTTTGCCATTTCAACAGATACAAATATATGCATAGGTAATGGCTTCGCTGCACACCCTTAATACACAAACAGCTCATTTAAATGAAATGCCATTTATCTCCTGCTTTTCGTGGGCAGTAATAGCATGACGTTAATTTCACCAGTTTTATGAATAAAGGTGAAATCTGTAATGAGCTAAATTCACACAAAAGGAGGTGTGTATACGCTCAAACGACTTCATTTACTATACAAACTGAATTGAGGGTGCTTAGCAAAAAAGACAAAGGCTGTTACAGTGAAATAGACCCTGCAAAGGTGACGCAACTATTTAGTGAATTTGCCTGTGTGTCTCGCTCCTTCCATCCCCGTGGGTCTGATGTAATCAGGACCTGATTCCAGTGACTCGTGTAATACACTTGGAAGGTCTGTAACTGAGCACAGTAATGGCAACTATATGCCTGACAAGACAGTAAACCTATCAAGCGACTTTATTGATCACCTGTGAATGGGGCCACAAGGGAACAGAGAGGTGGAAGCGCTTGAAAGAGGATGACATGAGATAAGAAAGATGGATAAAGACTTGATAGGAAGAAATATAGAGATGAGGCAGAGAGAGTGAAAGAGTTGCAGTGTCTTGATTAGCCATCGCAGGGTTTCTTATCCTGAATATTTTTGTATTGTTGTCTCACACAAGATGACAGTGTAGTTCTTGTTTCAATCCAATATCTAGTAGTGCTAAAAACCCACACCTGTGTTTGATGCAAAGAAAATAGGATTGTTTGGAGGGCATTTAGAGGTGAATCAGGAAATAAGCTATTGTATTATGTTTAAAACATAAAATTTCACACTTAAATATGTAGTATAGGAAATTATGATCCGCACTCATGAGAACAATCTTCTTTTTTCTTTTCTTTTACATTAATTACTGATGGGAAAAGACACAAACTTTTCGGCTCAAAGCCTTCCTCAGTGTGTAAAGCAATTCAATCCCTCCACCCACTTTTCAAATCACTAATTATATTGACGTCATCATTCATTAGCCAATGTTCAATTACCACAATCATAAAATCATTTCCACTTAAACCCTGGACAATTTATATATATCCAACACAAAACGTCACATCCACTAGTACACCTCACAATCTACCCGTGACTAAAACAATAGTTATTTAGGATCACATATTTATCACTATTATACAAACCTATAGTTTATCCTATCAATCATCAATATCTACTCCACCAATTAACTTTAAATTGTATAACAATGGAAAATTCAATAATTATAGGAATGTATAGGAATAGAGGAAGTTTTTGGGTCATGTAGAGGAGGTAATATAAATAAAGAACTATTGAAACGCACCAAAATAAAAAGATCAAGTAACGCAAGAGCACAGTGCAAACGACATTGTTACACTTAAATATGTATGTGCAGTACATAACAAAATATAAATTAATATATTTAAATATACTCATCAGGTATACGTATGTGCACTTATTATAATATTTCAAATATAATATACTTATCACAAATATAATAAACATTTCACAAAATATATTTTCTAACTGGATGATTGTTGATTCACATATGCAGTGAATTACTGTCAGTTTAAGCATTGGACCGATGGGTCTGGATCAGATTAATGTAAGGACGGGATAAACATCACGTGTTTACATTAGCATCGGCATATGCCGATACATATAATGTATCGGGTCATACATTAGCATAATGCACTTACTGTATGCTCTATTAATGCAATTTATTACATTTACATTTACATTTACATTTAGTCATTTAGCAGACGCTTTTATCCAAAGTGAATTACAAATGAGGACAACGGAAGCAATCAAAATCAACAAGAGAGCAATGATATGCAGGTGCTATAACAAGTCTCAGTTAGCTTAATGCAGTGCACGTAGCAAGGTTATTTTTTTATTATATAATACATAAAAAGAAAACATAGAATAGAAAAAGAATAGAGCAAGCTAGTGTTAGAGGCCTTTTTTGCTTTTGTTAATTGTATAATAAATAAAAAGAAAACATAGATAGAATACAAAACGATAAGAGATTTTTTTTAAAGAAAGATGAATAGAATTAGAATAGAGAGTGCTAGAGTTAGAGGGTCAAATAAAAATGGAAGAGATGTGTTTTTAGCCAATTCTTGAAGATGGCTAAGGACTCAGCAGCTCGGATTGAGTTATTAGTCCAAAGCATACCATTCCTAGTGAAAGCTGTTTTGAAAAACTACCTAGCATGTACTAGGACACATTCTGGGTGCCAGATCAACTCAAAACTTCCATTCTAAAATAATATTTACTGATTGGTTCAAACTTTAAATCTCTAGCACTGTAGAAATATTTACAAAAAAAAGTTTGAATGAACAAAAAATCGAAATAAAGAGAAAAATATTGAAGAGATGGCTAAATTACCTAAAATAACAAAACCTCAATTGCATTTCACTCAATTTGTGGGTGAAGTACCACATTATGAGCCATGTCATTATTGTTAAACAGTTCACCCAAACATGAAAACTCACCCTCAGGCCATCCGAAATGTAGATGAGCTTGCAAAAATATTATGAATAGAGGACTTTTAGCCAGAATCAACGGTTTGATGTTAAAAATGTCTTAATGATGGATTTGTTTCTTACAAACACATAATTTTTCACTTCACAAGACATTAATTGATGGACTGGAGTTGTGTGGATTACTTGTGGACAATTGTGATTTTATCAGCTGTTTGTCTCTCATTATGACGGCACCCATTCACAGCAGAGGATCCATTGGTGAGCAAGTGATGTAATGATAAATGTCTGTTCTGATGAAGAAATAAATGCAACTACATCTTGGATGGCCTAAGGGTGAGTTAGTGTTAGGGGCAACTATTCTTTTAATAAAAACTCAATCAAAACATTTTCGTTTACTGAGATAAAACATATAAAACGTCATTAGATTACACTGGTGATAACACTAGATGGCTCTTAATGCCATTATTTAAATGATATCAGTTAACACATTAACTTTGGCAGCACAAAAACACTACAACTAAATAAACTGAAACTATGAAATTCTGAAAAACAGTCACTGAGTAAAAACTAACCAGCAATAAACTAAACTGAAGGGACAAACTGAAGAAAAAAATAAATAAATCGAAACTATAAACGCCCTGCTCGTGGATCACAGAAGGCACCGATTTGTGGTGTGCCAAAAATGATGCAATCCTTATGTTTTGCTTAAATATCCAGCTCTAATGTGAACATTTCATTATCAGAGGAGTCATGTTAAGGTGCAGCCATTATAACCTACAGTAGTTTGCACAGTCTCTCTGTAGCAGTTTCAAATGGTGAAAAACTGAATTTGTTATGTCTGTACTCTGCAGCCACACATTCAACAGAGGGAGCGTAAATCTATAAAGCAGAACCATCACTGACCTAACACCCGTCTTCTTCCTGTTTCCAAACATTTGAAAATGGCTCCCCGCTCACTCTCAGCAAGGCTTTCTTTTGGCAGAGAAGAAAAGGAAAGAGAAAATCGCCCTTTTCCCATTTCTCTCCTGCTCGCTTCTCACCAGAGTAGTCACTTTGTCCTCGTCTGGTGCTCAATGTGAAATTAATCCAGACACTATTGTGCTGAAACAGGCCTGGCATTTGCTAAAATGGGTCCTACTGTTTACAAATTGCAAATCGATATTAACGATTGAGCAGCTACCGTTCTCACTCATTCGCCTGCTTTCTCTGCAGTGCAGTGAGGGGAAGTTTATGTGACGCGAGGAGCTCAACATGCAGGAGCACACTGACACTCACACACACACACACAGGTTTGTTTTTGTGAAAAGTGGGGACATCCCATAGGCGTAATGGTTTTTATACTGTACAGACCGTATATTCTATTGCCCTACACCAACCCTACCCCTAAACCTACCCCTTACAGGAAACTTTGTGCATTTTTACTTTCTCAAAAAAACTCATTCTGTATGATTTATAAGCGTTTTGAAAAGTGGGGACATGTGGTAATGTCCTGAAAAGTCACCTTCTCCTTGTAATACCTATGTCATACAGAAGAGTATAGGGAAGTCGTGGCCTAATGGTTAGAGAGTCGGACTTGTAACCCAAAGGTTGTGGGTTCGAGTCTCGTACCGGCAGGGATTGTAGGTGGGGAGAGTGAATGTACAGTGCTCTCTCCCACCTTCAATACCACGACTGAGGTGCCCTTGAGCAAGGCACCGAACCCCCAAC
>NW_015542351.1:1448585-1450322 GCF_001515605.1 Sinocyclocheilus anshuiensis
CATTCCTGTTTAATATAATTCTGTCCTTGAAGAAATAAAACATTCATACACCTCAAAAGTAAATAAAATATAACCTACGGCACAAAACTAATCTGCTGACCTTAGTAAAGGAATAGTTCACTGTCATTACTCACACACCCTAATATTTTTCAAATAACGGTATGCTGTTATGCTATACAAATACAGTTCATTATGACAAAGGGATGCCAAGCATCAATCAATCAATCAATCATATTACGATAAAAGCACCACAAAATAAAATAATTTTTAAAAACTGTACTTGAAGATCAAATATTATTATAATAATGCCAAATTATGTGATGTTTTACTTTAAAATACATTTTCATATTGTTTTTGTAATCTTTAGTTGTACTTTAAGGTGCACTTATTTTAATGGGCTGACTAACATACAGTACTTTTAACACACAATTACAATTTCATCATTACAAATGTGCAATTGCAAATATATTTAATAAATGACGTACAAGTTTAATAGAAATATATATTAAAACACATTAAAGTATATTTTAATATGCCATGAATGCTTGTCAGTACATCCGGCAACACACTTTAACCAAAAACATAAAATAAAAAAAGCACTCTTAAGTAATTGCATTTAATATAAATATAAACTATAATCAATTTTTATTTAATTGCAATTAACATGCAATTAAGTGTCATAAAACATTACATTCGGCGTATACTTATGTTATTTTAAAGCATATTATTTCTATAATTAATAAGTATTATTTTTAAAAGTATACTGTGTTTTTTTCACAATCCCCATATGACCCCATGTATTACAGTGCGTATAGAAAATAATCACCCCCCTTTAAAATAATCACATTTTGTTGCTTTGCAGCCTGAAATGAAGACTGACAGTTTTTGTTTTATTCAGCTGTATTTACTCAATGCAATTTATAACGTCCAAGGGCCCGTTCTTCGTACGTCGCTTATTACATCTGAGATGATTTGAAAGATTCCAGATCTTCTAATCCTGATAACTGATCTCTGGCTAATGTGGTTCTTCAAACGAATTTGCGTATTAGATTAAAATATCTGGATTAAGTTGTCTAGGATTACTACGCGTTCTCGTGTTCCCCGAAAAGGGCAGATGTATCGATACTCGAAACCACGATCAGCAATGCAGCGATTGGCTGGCGGCGAGACAGCAACGTAATGACATCTTATCATTAAAAAAGACACCTGACGAAAAACTTGACAAATTTCTGAACCTTTATAAGGAAACAGCCAAGCGAACAAAACTACATGAATGGTATAATAGAAAAATGAAATGTGCACTGTTTTTATTTATTTTATTTTTTTTACATGATTCCCAATTATTTATATTCATCATTTCTAGTATTTGTACAGGCTTTACATTTTTATTTCAATGTAGTAATTAACAATTCATTAAATTTTATATTTGAACAGATTTGTTACGTGACAGCATTAATTAAAGTTTCTTAAGGGTCAAGATCATTATCTGCATCTCCTGCGCTCCATCAAGCCACTCCCATAATAGCTGTCAGCACGAATTAACTACATTATCTGTATAGCATGTGTGTAAGACTTGAATACAATTATGAAGTAATAATTTTAATAATTTTATATCTTTCAGTGAGTAAAACTGGCTGTGTCTAGTATTAAAGACTACACAACATTATCATATTATCTTTAAATTAATTTTTAAATGATTTTAAATTATTGTCCCTGGATTAGTAGGGTACTCTTGTA
>NW_015542351.1:1456876-1457669 GCF_001515605.1 Sinocyclocheilus anshuiensis
TCCATCAAGCCACTCCCATAATAGCTGTCAGCACCCAAATTAATGCACGACTCTACATTATCTGTATAGCATGTGTGTAAGACTTGAATACAATTATGAAGTAATAATTTTATGACGAATAAATCTTTCAGTGAGTAAAACTGGCTGTGTCTAGTATTAAAGACTACACAACATTATTATATTATCTTTAAATTCATTTTTTAATTATTATTATTTTAAATTATTGTCCCTGGATTAGTAGGGTACACTTGTAATAAAGTCGCAGTGGTAGCGGACAGATTTTAAGTATCAATTCTGCTTAAAAAGATGCCATCTAATCCTGTTTACATGAAATAAGCCTGTTCCCGAGCAGGTTTAAGTTTACGGACCTGTTGCTATGACAGCAACTCCGGGATGAGCTTCGAAGAACCAAACAATCCAAGATCACACCAAATCATCAACAATCAAATCCAGCTAACTGAGTTAGCGACGTACGAAGAACGGGCCCCAGGTGAAAGATAAAACACCAACATGTCAAAAAAATAAAAAAATAAATAAAAATAAAAAAAACCAGAATCCCTGAGTTGGAAAAAGGATCACCCCCTTGTGCCAGTATTTTGTTGAACCACCTTTTTCTTTAATTACAGCCTTTAGTCTGTTGGGATATATCTCTGTCTCTACTAACTTTTCACATCTAGATTTTGCTATATTCGCCCACTCTTCTTAGCAGAACTCAATTTCAAGCTCAAGTTCAGTTAAATTTGATGGTGACCGTTTGTGGACTGCAGTCTTCAAGTCATTCCACAGATTTTCA
>NW_015542351.1:1457679-1468836 GCF_001515605.1 Sinocyclocheilus anshuiensis
TCCTGGAGAGTTTAGATCCAACTTTCCTCAACACACCAGCCTGGAAGTTTCAAGTATACCTAGTGAGACCTACCTTGATTAGCTGATTCAGGTGTGTTTAATTAGGGTTGGAGCTAAACTCTGCAGGACACCGGCCCTCCAGGACTGAGTCTGGTGACCCCTGGACTAGACCATGCAAGGACATGCACCTTTTTCTCCTTCAACCACTGCATGCTCAGTTTTGCTGTGTGCTTTGGGTCATTGTCATGTTGGAAGTTAAACTTTCTTCACATTGACAACTTTCTGTCAGAGGGCAGCAAATTGTCCTCAAGAATTTGACGGTATTTTGCCCCATCCATTTTTCCTTCTATCCTGACAAGTGCTCCAGTCCCTGCTGCAGAGAAACAGCCCATAACAGGATCTTACCACCTCCATGCTTTACTGGAGGAATGCTGTTATTTGGATGGTGAGCTGTATTGGATTTTCGCCAGACATATTGTTTGGTGTTGAGGCCAAATAATTCAATAATTCAAAGTTTTAATCTAATCTGCCTCAGAATCTTCAAGGTGTGTTTTGGCAAAGCTCAGTCGTGACTGCATGTGGCCTTTCTTGAGGAGTGGCTTTTTTCTTGCAACCCTCCCATACAAGCCACATTTGTGCAGTAGCCCCTCGACTGCAATACACAAGATCGTCGTTACATCCACATCCAGGGGGTGGAGATGGGTAGTTTTAGGGATATGTAAGGTGGGAGGAGTCGTATCTGGATCCAACCTTGCCCCCCTGGATCTTGTGTTCTGCAGTGAGGACCATCTCCATTTGTGGAGAATTTGTGATAATGTTGTCACATGCACACAATGACCACTCTTTGTCATAAATTCCTGCAGCTGCTTCAGAGTTGCTGTAGGCCTCTTGTTTGCCTCTCTGACCAGTTTCCTCCTGGCTCTTTCATCCAGTTTGGAGCGACGTCCTGATCAGGGAGGGTCTGTGTTGTACCAAATACTTTCCACTTCTTAATAATAGACTTCACTGTGCTTCTAGGCATTGATAAAGCCTTTTGAATTTTTATTTTTTTGTATCCGTCTCCTCACTTGTGCCTGTCCACAACTTTATCCCGGAGATCTTTTGACAGTGCCTTGCCACCCATAGTCGATTGTTTGCTTCAGCTGCGCTACCAAGGACTGAAATGCTCCAGGAAAGCTCTCTTCATTCTGAGCGAATCAAAATGACCACAGCTGATCACAGTGAAAGTCAAAGGGCTTTGTGTGCCAATGAGAAGGTGATTAGCTACACCTGATTGAGTTTTCAAGTCATTTTTAGGAGGGGGGTGATCCTTTTTCCATTTTCAGACATGTTGGTGTTATATCTTTCACTTGGATGTTAAAACTGTGTCCGTCTTCATTTCAGGCTGCAAAGCAACAAAATGTAATTATTTTAAAGAGGGGTTATTATTTTCTATACCCACTGTATATTCCAAGTATTCTGAGTAAATAACAACATAAATTTCAGTTTGTTCCTCACACAAACCTATCAGAAGTCTGAAATACTTAAAGTAAGTTTATCCTTTACAAACAGCATTTAGAAAGAGAGAGAAAAAAACAGGAAACAGAATTAAGTTTAGTTTATTTTCTGTTCTTAAAAGCACTGAGGAGTCTGTTTGTGTGTCACAGTGTGTGTGCGTTTGCACAAATTGATCTGTTACTTTACTCATTGTCTCTGAGCTCAGGGGACGTCCATCCGAGTTAGCCTCCCTCTGCCACAAATCAATATATTCCCCCTAACAGAGGCACACACCTACTCACATTTACACACACATGCACACTTCCCTTTAACACCACTGCAGAGTGGAAAGTAATTTTTTCCAGAGAAAAATCCCACAAATACAGCCATGCTTAGCAACCATTAAAAAAAAAACTCAATATTGCAGGCCTCCAACACACCCGGGAGACTGAAAGATTATGTGAACTATGAAACAATATGCTTATGACTAACGTGGACTATCAAATATTTATATATTACAGATTTAATATAATAGATTTATACCCCCTGCCTAACCAATGCACAGGGGTAATAAAAATAGCAGCAAGGTCACCTTTTTTAAAGGAAACTGCACTATTAAAGGTGAATACGGCAGTTGTTACCTCAAGGAGCTATTTCAACTCAATCCAACCCTGCGTCCCAATGTTCATACTATCCATCCTAAATCAGTCCCTCCAGGATTTCGCGGGACTTTTTTCTGATTTTTGCGGCCTAAAATTACTGATTTTGTTGCGGCTTTTCTCAAAATTTGCAGTGATATTTGCGGCCTTTCTTATTATTTTGCAGTGAAAATATACCACAAACAACATTCTTCTAACATTGTTATGACTTTTCTGACTTCGAGAACTATTGTAGGGCTCCAGACTAACATTTGAGGACACCAGCACCAGTGCCATTAAGTTCTACAGAAGGTGGCACCAGCACCTGACAGTAAAGCACTCACCCCAATCACACATGTACATCTCGGAGATGTCTATTTGATGTCTGCATTTACATCTACAAGATGTATTTTTTAGAGTGTTTGCTCATCTGCAATACGTCTCTAAGACGTTTCCAGTCAGATGTCAAATAGACATTTATTAGAATGCCTGTAAAACTGCTTCTGAGACTACACAGCAAATGTTTCCCACATCTTTAGCAGACGTCTTACAGATGTACTTGTGCTGTCTGGGTAGTTGAGATGCAGATAGAATTAACTTTTATTACTGTCATTCATAATGTCTAAGTATAATTTAATAAATACAAAAAATATATATATATTAGGGAGTGGAAATGGCTAATAAGCCTGTACTTCTTTGCAGCCATCTACTAGTGGTAATGTAATGTCTTTTTTATTTTAAAATAAGTGTTTGCTTTCCTACATTATGAAACTTTTAGTTTTATAAATGGGGGCAACCTATGAAGGATGAACAAATAATGTCATCATCACATTAAAAAACTTTCAAATTCGGTAATACTTAAAGCTTTGAAGTGCTGGAAAAAGTTGTGGGAAGCATTTAAAAACACTCGAAAACATTAGACCATTTCTGCCACAAGTTGTTCCTGTAGTTTTACTATGTTAAATCCATGGTGAATGGTGGTGATTTGTGTTTGTTGAACAATGTTTTTTGCTGGTTTCCACATCAGTGGCGCTTGTTCTGATATCTGTAGCTTTAACAGAATTCTGCGCCGAATTTGAATGCTTCTCACAAGATTTCACAGAGCTGTTATTGATTCTGCAGCGAATTCGACTACTTTCTTCACTGTATCTCCCAGCAGAATCGCAAAATCCTGGAGGGACTGCTAAATAGTATGTGAGATTAGAATAAGTGTGTCTCAAAGCATAGTATGTTGAAAAGAGTATGCCAAAAGTCCCCGGATGGTCTACTATTTCAGGTAGATTTTTGAAGTGTGGATCCATGCACACTCTAATGGCTAATATTACCCACAATCCATTGTGCTTTGGTGAAGGATTCAGTTCAAAACTACAAACACAAAAAAACTACAAACATGGCGGACGTGCGCGACCTACAGTTCCCTTTCATGGGAACTTCGAACTGCGTCCTCTAGGGGTCGCTATGGGGAATGCCTCGTCGTGACCCGTGCCTGAATCATACATTGAAAAAACACCAGCTCGTTGGCCGGCGACAGCCATGACGTCACTACCGGTGCGACTATAGTATAAATAGGCGCGGTGTTTTTTCAATGTATGCTTCAGACACGGGTCACGACGAGGTGTTCCCCATAGCGACCCCTAGAGGACGCAGTGTCTCGTTAAATTACTTTATGTAAAGCTACCTACTTTTTCACTGCTAGGCACCCCTGTCTTATAGTTTACCAAAACAGGCTACATGTTATTTTAAGGTTTGGTTTAGGGTAAGTTCCTTGTAAATATGCATAATTTACTGTATTACTATATTTTATTTTAAATCTCTCATTTTGCATTTCTTTTTGGAACTGATTGATCATAGACATTATTGATCATTGATTATGCTTGAACCACTGATTATATCATCTACACTTTTAAGTGAACATTGCCAAAATTATCTACAAATAATGTGTTTTGAAGTGCATAAGTTCAGATCAGTGAGGCCTATTACCAATCAGTTCCAAAAAGAATTAAAAGGCCTGTGCTAAGTTCAAGTCTAAGTCCAACATTTGGTCGTAATATAGCATAATGAGAGATTTACAAACAATTTTAAAAAGCTGGTCATTTTTGATTAGGAACACCAAATTTTAGCACAGAACAAGGGTTAAAATAAAGTGTTACCAAAACAAAGTGCACCGTATTTGTGTCAGTGCCAAAACTGACTTTCACTAATGTATTCCGGTCGACTGAATCATATTAATAATGTTTTGACTTTGATAAAAGCAGTAAATTTAGATAATTTTACATATGATAATTTTTACGGTGTGCCATTGCCAGGGTTATTTTTCAGTATCACTGAACAAGCTCTTTCCAAGTTCTGTCTCAATAATGTGTTCACAAACCATGTCGTAAGGATTACCCCAATTGTGTCTGCGGCTTTCAAAGAACCATGAAGAGGGTCAGTGGGGAATTTCACCCTCTCTGCTGTATACTAAAATATGGAAAGTCAGGCTGGAGGAGGAGAAAGAGTCTTGAAGAGACCTTTTCTTTAAGCGCGGGTCTGCTGGGTCTCTGGCCCCAGTGGTATTCAAAGTCAGAAGCTGGAAGACAGGGTGCCTATTGAAGCCAGAATTCAGGAGTGCATCAGGAACGAAAATGTCAACCATGGGCAGTCGTCTCAAAAGTCGAATGCTGAAAATACAGGGAGGGAGAGGGGAGTAAAAAGGGAATGGAAAAAACTAGTAAAAGTAGGCTTGTTATTCTTTAAAGGTGTATGCATCTCCCTAGCCTTTTCTTTTATATTTGCTTTCATTAATTCTACTGCTCATGGTGACCAGGAGGTAAGGGTTTACAAAATCACACCTTCACTCTTTTTGAAATAGTTTCTCTGCAAACAAAGGCAGAGGCTGAAATAAACAAGTTTTCAAACATAAATATTTTAGCATTTAATTAGAAAGTGGTGACATACAAACAGCACCGAGAAAGCTGAGCAGGTACAAAGTCAAATGCAAATTGGTATTCGAGGAAAAAAAAATAAACAGGGAAAGAACTTTTCATTCTCAGAAAGACATCCTGAGCAAATGAATTCAGCGAACAAAAGCTAAACGTTGACAAAACATGCAAATTTAAAATAAAGTTACAATGCAATCTGATACCTGCATTACAAACATTTGCCAGGTCTGTTCAAGGAAACTGCAGGAAGACTTGGAACGGTACCTTGTTCAATGAAACTTTATAAATGGAAGCTATCGTATCTGTCAAGACTTTGGAGAATTAATTACACAGAAAGTTACATTTTGAATGGCTAAAATATTCTTTAGCCAGTCAGAAGGCTTTGAGGTGCTTTCTGCCTGCCAATCATTTTATATGTATTTTATACATGGAAAGCAGGAAGCTACTGTGTGACAGTAGTTACTGTTAACTAAAATAATTAAAAATCATTTTTAGTTAAAAATCATTGAAATAATTCTGAAGTAAAACAAAATATAAACATTAGATCAAAAACATAAACTGTAGAAATTTTAATAGATAAAAATGTAATAAAAATTAAATTAAAGTTAAATAGGAATATAAAAAAAAATGACAAAAGCACATAATAAAATTGCTAAAACCAAAATGACAATGAAAACTGAAAATATAAAACTGGAACGTAACTTGTTCAATTAAACTATATAAGCCATTATATTTGACAAGACTGCAAGCAAATGGCACTGTAATCGAAATATTCATAAATCTCATTCTTTTTTTTTTTAGCCAGTCAGAAGACTTTGAGGCACTTTCTGTCTGTCAGTCATTTTCCATGTTTATGCCCATATTCGAAAAGCAGGAAGCGAAATATAAATTAAACTAAAACTGAAATAAAACTAAAACTGACAAAAGCATATAACAAATTAAAATGAAAAACTAAAATGAAAACAGAAAACTGGAATGTTAACTTGCTTTAAAAAAATTATATAAATACATATTTCAAATACAAATATCATATTTGACAAGACTTTGGAGAATTAAATACATAGAAAGTTATGTGCTTTAAGTGAACTCAGGAAATGTTCATAATTCAAATTCTTTATTTTGCCAGTCAGAAGACTGAGGTGCTTTTTCTTTAAATAATACTAAATTAACACTGCTGTGTGAAAGTTGAAGCACTGAAGCATTAAAATTCAAACATCAACTTCATTAGCATTAGTCAATTGTTAGCTTGTTAGCTTATTGACATCAAGGGGCTTGTAAAAAGGGGGCTAAATCTAGTGGAGGAAAGGCTAGCATCACCGGACCGTGACCTGTGAACCAGAAGCCTTAGCAGATAGTAGGGGTTGAACGACTTCTGATTTTTTAAAGTCGACTTTTATGTGATGAAATTCGAATCGAAGTCGACTAGTCGCTGATGACGTCATTAATGAAGCGTCATGGCATAGCATTGAAGTCGACTAGTCGATTAGTCGGTGCAACCCCTAGCAGATAGAAAACATTGTCAAACTGTTAAAAACAGAATACAGTCAAGAATGAAAGACCTAGTCTTAATCTTCTTCTTTCAAGGCCTCTGTTGCATCAGCTTTGACTATAACCTTGATTACATCCCAGCCTGAATTTCAATGAGCGAGAGTTTGTGTTATGTCAAGAATGTTGAGTCCTTTCAAAATCAAAGTTATTTTCGATATTCTACCCATTTTCCCACATGAGAGGGTCATGTGAGAATACTGACATACCTTCTGTATGTTACGCCGGAGTGCTAACTAATATATTGACCTTTCTGTCACACACCCAGCGCTCCTCGTCAAGAAGAGCACTCGGACTCTCCGGTAGCCCATTTTTCCCCCTGAGTGCTGACAGCGTGAGGCAGTTTGTCCTCAACAGCAACCTGGAAAGACTCTCTGTGGAAGAGAAAAGAAAGTGCACATTTCAGGTAATGGCTGCGAGCAGAGAGAAAACAGAAACAGAAATGAGGAGGGGGAAATGGGGGAAAGGAAGTGAGAGAGGAGTGCTAATCTAGGCAGAGGGAAAGCAATTTCATAGGCGGAGTGTTTGGAACGATGTTTTTCACAGTGCTGAATCCATTTTAGAAACATCTGCAATATGAGCGTTGACATTTCTGCTGATTGGCATTTAACAAGTGCTTAAAGCGCTCTTGGTTCTCTTTTCACTCTTGTTCCATTTCCTGCTTCACAGGCTAGTTAGTGAGACAAAAAGCAGAAATGCAGAGAGAGCTGAAACAGTCTCAGAGGTCATTTTCGCATCTTAAAAATGATATTCACTCAAAAAAAAAAAATGTTGTTAATGTCATTACAAACCATTTCTTTCCTCTGTGTGATGAAAATGAGAAATTCAGAAGAATGTCCTAGTTGTTTTTTTCCATTAAATTGCAATGAATAGATACTGGAGCTCTCAAGCATCAAAAGTCACACAAAATCATCAAGTAGTCCATATGAATTGTTTATTCCATGTCTGTGGGTGAGAAACTATTCACTATCTGCTAAAAATAAGAAAAGATGAGAAAAACCATGTCCAATCTGTGCACAAATCATTCACACCAGATCTACTGATTCATTTAAGATCTGACTCAAAAGAACAATCCGTTCATGAATCATACACAGCATTCTCTCTCATGAACTCTCATAATCTTTTGACGCATGTCAAGAATTTTCATTTTTGAATGAACTATTCTTTTGAGACACTTTATTTTCATAATTTTTATGAAGATGGTGAATCACTAAGGCACTAAGGCAGACAGAGGCATTTAAAACATGTATGTTATGAACTTAAAAGACAATTTCTTAATCTTCCATTCTTAAGATCATTTTCAATGCTAATTCATGTTAGATAACATATGTTAAAGCAATTTCACTGTTAATTTGAGTAAATATCAATTTTATTTTCAACTTAATTGCTATATACTGTATCTGTGGCGTGCTCTCAATTACTGCAGATAATTTTTACTCATCTTTTACTGTAAACCATAACAACATTTATACAATAATCAGCATGAGACTGGTGTGATACCAGCCCTGCCTATGTAAAGTAATATTCAATCATTTAGCTCATATCGAAACCACATTTGCATGACCACAACCCTTTTTGCAAACCCCTCCCACAGAAATGATGTCAGTAATTCCTCTATCCAAGTGCTTTCAATTGCTTTCTCAAATAAAAAAGTGGTCTTGTCTCAATCCAGAGAAAAATATGCACAGATCAAGCACCATCTACAAGTGAAAAATAGTGCAAAACAGTTCTAAACAGATACATTGGTGGATTTTGATGTGAAAGGACAAAAAGGGGATGGACTTTTTCACTGAAGGAAGTGTTATTATTGATTTTGGCCGTATAGTTTAAAGTTAAAATGCCTTAATTATGGATTTGTTTCTTACAAACATCCTGATTTTCACTTCACAAGATGTTAATTGATTAAATTGATGGGTAAATTCTCAGCTTTCAACTATTCCATGGAGGTCTGTATTCAGTTGAAAATAACTTCAAATATTCCATTCAATTTCCCCATTTCCAATTTTATGGAAATTGATTAAATTGATGGGTAATTAATTAATTAATTAATTGATGGGTAAATTCTCAGCTTTCAACTATTCCATGGAGGTCTGTATTCAGTTGAAAATAACTTCAAATATTCCATTCAATTTCCCCATTTCCAATTTTATGGAGTTTATAAATGCATTTTAGTCATTGTTTGTTACCGACCAAATCCTTCTGTGCCGTCTAACAATTACTCTCTTTTTTTTCCAGTTAATGTCTGTCTGATGCTTTCAGAGAGTAACTGACATTCCCACTTTTTTTTTTTTTCACATTAGTTCCTGTTGAGTCCATGTGTGTGTCAGTGTAAGTTAAATCGGACATGTTCCACCCCGTGATGGCTGACAGTGTTTGACAGACACAGAGGGTCAAACCAAGGGCAAAATCAATAACACAACTTTTAAATTCCTCCCAGACAAAGTCTTAATATAACACCAGAGCTAAAGATGATAGCCACTGGATACACACATTGAGCAATCCACTCAACACTATTCAGTTTAAAATAAATACAACATAAATTTTCAATCAAAAAACATACTTTCTGATTATATTTAATTAACCAGTACATAGACTGGGTTATTTTCAAAACAATAGATCTTTCTTTTAAATCTTGAATCCTGCTAATTTAAGAGGAGGCAAGACGATTATTTTAATTATTTCAATTCAGGATCCCCAACGGATATCATCAAATTCCTTGATCCAAATCTCCGAAATATCAAACTGAGAATGTTTCAAAAAGCAGATGGTGATGCGGATTGAATTAAAGAATAACCGCTCCATCCCTCATTCAGTTTCCATGGCAATAATAGGATGCCTGTGGGTTGCAGGTTAATCCAGAGAAGAAGAAAAAAAGAGATCTAAGCACATTTTATTGCCTTAATTCCAATGGTGTAATGTAACGATTTAATAATACTTCATTACAGTACTTAAGTATTTTTTGGGAGAATCTATACTTTACTTGAGTTTTAATATTTCTGTCAGCTTTTACTCACTATGTTTTTTTATTAAAATGTATACGTTTACTCTGATACATTTCCCCGAAGCATATTCGTTACTTACTACAAAAGTCGGAAGAACAGACTGCAAGAAAGCAGGTTTGATGAATCAGTGGTCTGACGCTTGCAAGTTAAGATTCCTAAAAAAAAAAAAAAAACTTTGCGCATGTGCAAACAATGGCTCGCACAAGCGCGGTTGATTTCATTTTCCACTAAAGCCAAGGCTGGGGTTTGCGATGTATATCGTCTGTGCTAATATCGTAAGTGTTTTGCATCTGACATTATCGAGTATATCACAAAAACCAAACAAAAACACACCCAGAGAGTGCTCGCATATACTGTGTGATTTAGTCTATTAAAATGCAATTAAAATGCCCATACGATTCAAGATAAAGGCAAAATGCCTCTGTATGTATTTTATATTTGTATAATTTAACATCGTTAATCTAGCTATATCACACTAAGAATGCCGTTTTTCTTCAGTTATCAGCATGATAACAAATGTAATATTGATTATATACAAGTTTATATTAAGTTACTTACATTTTAGCCTGTTTTTGCTGTATTTCGCCAATGAAAATAGGTCCAAACTGTTTTGCTCCGCCGAGCGACACACAGGATGGTGTTTCCTTATTGAATTAATCAGTTTTTTGAACGAATGATTCAGTGACACACTCATTAAAACGGACAAAAGTTTCATTCCTGAATGAATCAACCTTTTGAATTAATCAATGTAATCAATCTCAATGACTCGCTCAGTAACAGTGACTTGCTGCCACCTACTGGCGGCTTTAATTTCACGTTTCAGGTACGTACGTATCTTTTCAGGTTTTAAATCTTTTCAAATATCAGTATTCAACGTTTTATGTTTAAAACAAAATATTACTTATGCATTAACTGCTGGCTAAATGCATCCATGTCCCCTCTGAGCTGCATTAAACAGCCTGTGTAAATGAATCTAAATGCCATTTCAGATGCGGATTCCATTTTTGCGAGAAATGTTTTCTTGTGTTGGAATGAAAGAGTCTTCATAGCAGATGAAGTGGCTCTTATGCTAACACAAAGATACAAAATGAATTAAAACTGAACACATCTTGCTGCTCAAAAAAACGGTGTATTTTTAATACAATTTTTAATATTTATTTGCTCCATTTCAATTTTGAATTTACTTCTAGTTTTACTTTCAATACTTACGTTTAATATATATAAAAAAATACTTTTCATACTTAAGTACAATAAATAATATCACATACTTTAAAACTGTTACTCAAGTAATATTCTAAATGGTGACTTCTACCAAAGTCATTTTCTGGCAAGAGATCTATACTTTTACTTAAGTGTGGCTTTCATGTACTTTATCCACGACTGCTTAATTCTCATAATCAATAAGTAATTACGTTATATGCTTAGCCAGAGGCTACTTCCTGTGCTGAATACAGCCAGTTTACCTAGTACATGAGAAATTGGCACATAAGCTATATCAACACAACTTTAGCAACAGAGATTTAGCCTCTATCAACACACAACACAATATATATATATATATATATATATATATAT
>NW_015542351.1:1472148-1493019 GCF_001515605.1 Sinocyclocheilus anshuiensis
GATCCTGTATTGATGCCTAATTTTACCAGTGAACTATTGATTGATTGATTGATTGATTGGTAAGGTCATTGGTAAGGTCATCTTGAAAATATGGATACGTTTGGCAAAGAAGATGGATACATTTATTTCTATTGCAAAAATTAAAAGATAAATAAGCATTATTTTGTCAATTTAATTACAAGTAAAATAAAAAGTATGCTAATTTATTCTCATAGGATTGTCTTCCCACACAATGTGGTGTCGACGACTGTATCTATCCGACAGAAGTGAAAGCAATATATTACGAAAGAGTCAATATATCATTTACCAAATGTTCCAACTAAAATATGAGTCATGTCGATAACATACTCGATAAGTAGTGAAATTGTTGGAGTGTAACCAACTATTAACTGCTGTTTATTATAGTAATTAGACATGCTACAAATCGAGGTTTCTTACAATGTAGGCGCTTTCTGTGGGCCATGATTTTGTTGTTGGGTTAAAATTTGAAAATGTCATATTCATATGATTATATTCTGATAAACTAATGTAGTGTCTCTAAATGAACCCTGCAGAGTTTTGTCAAAGTTTGCAACATATTGCAGATGAAAACTTGACAGTGTGTATATAGCATCACCGTTAAGCTCAAGTAAAACCATGTTTTATAAATTAGAAGATGACTTTTAAGGAAAAACATATTTTGGGACAGTCGAATCATAGACTTTAAGAGTTCAGCTCGTTATCTGAACTTTCCGTTTGCAGTGACATTTACTGAAATGTCTAAAACGCATTTAAAATAGTCTCCATTTCACTCCCAGTGAAGAACAGATAAGAGAAAGACAGCAAGGTAACTTTCAGCTTTAGGAGTGACAGATAACCCATTAAAACCTGGTGAAAGAGAGAGATAGAGGAATTGAGGGAAGCATAGAGATGAGATAATGCTAATAGAAAAAAAAAATTCTGGCTTCAGATCACATGGACTTAAAGCTTGTGAATGGTAAAATGTCTTAGATATACTGCTGCCTATGGTCTTGCCCATCAGACGAATGTCAGGAATGGTTTCGTAGCACTGTAGTATTTTTCTTCTGTTGGCTTTCATCATTGTCAGTTTGGCTGCATTGAGTTAATCAGACAGACAGGCTTCCCCCCTCCGGTGCCAGACGAGGTCAGGACAAAATCTGCAGTTCACTGCTGTGAATCAACTCATTACACTGGAGAGAGAATTGAGGGAAAATAACTATTCTCACTTAAACAGTGTCAAATGCCAGTGATATACTTAGAAATACTCCACAAAAAGTCAATCCACTGTGTCGCTGAAAAGACCATAGGACAAATTGCCATGCTTTTCCAGACTGGTTAGTGCCGATTTGTAATCATATGTTTTCTTTGGTCATGCTAAAGGAATAGTTCAGCCAAAAATGAAAATTTGCTGAAAATGTATTCACCTTCAGGCCATGCAAGATGTAGATGAGTTTGTTTCTTCGTGGGAACAGATTTGAAGAAATGTATCATTACATCACTTGCTCACCAATGGATCCTCTGCCGTGAATGGGTGCCGTCAGAATGAGAGTCCAAACAGCTGATAAAAACATCACAATAATGCAGAAGTAATCCACACAACTCCAGTCCATCAAATAACATATTGTGAAGTGAAAAGTTGCGTGTTTGTAATAAACAAAAATAAGCAGTGTGTTTGTAATAAAACTAAAAAAACATTTTTAACTTCCTATTCTATCCATATGATTGCTTTCTCCAGTGAAAAATGTGTCTCGTCTGAATCAGGAGCAAAATATGCACTGATCATATCAGTCAGATCAAGCACCGTTTTACAAGCGAAAAACAGTCAGAAACAGTTCTAAACAAATATGTCAGTGGACTTTGATGTGAGAGGACAACAGGGGATGGACTTTTTCACTGGAGGAAGCATTATTATGGACCGATATTTTGGCCAGAAGCAATGGTTTAAACTTAAAACTCCTTAATGTTGGATTTGTGTCTTAAGAACACGCAGCTTTTCACTTCACAAGAACTGAAGTCGTGTGGATTACTTGTGGATTACTGTGATGTTTTTAGCTGCTTGGACTCTCATTCTGACGGCACCCATTCACTGCAGAGGATCCACTGGTGAGCAAGTGATGTAATGCAACATTTCTCCAAATCTGTTCCGGGCTGAGTACATGACTGAGGGTGAGTAAAGCAACTATTTCTATAAACTGTAGCCCACTTTAAATCTGAGAGATTTGTGTGACACTAAACTGCACTGAAAAATTATATCATCACATAAATTGATAGTACCGAAGCAGAGGTCCGAAAAACTGCAGCAAATACCCAGGGATCAGATAATTAAATAATAGACAAGCCACAGGTAAGTGCATAAAGACTCGTCTTCAGGAACAGAAGATCATTTAAATAGAACCAACAAAACCTCAAGGCACTGCTAGGGCAATTACTGTAGAAGAGGATATACCAGAGGCGTTTTCTCAGACAAGACGCTGGCTTCTAAAAAATAATAATAACAGACAGTACAAACGTAAAATACTAATGCGTCTTCCATTGATCAGACAAACAGACAGTCCTGCTGCCCCAATCTCATGCCATTGGTTTAGACAATACTTTTAGCTAGATAGGATCCTCAACATGTTGAACAGGCCCGGACCCCAATGACCGTTTTGCATTCTTTATGTGCCCTAACTGCACCCATTTGTCGAGACCACACTGCTGAGGACTATTACCCAAAGATCTAAGACTTTTTATATGTACACAAAAGGCCTATTTCTCTCAAATATTGTTCACAAATCTGTGTTAGTGAGCGTATATTAAGAAAGTTTGAAAGAGAGTGTGCGAGTTATTAATTGGCAGAGAGAAGCGCCATGGATGTCATAAAAGGTGTCATTTTGTAATTGTCATTTTGAATGCACTGAATCAGGAAACATGACACTTCTGTAAAAGCTTTAGACTGAGGAGCCAGACCTCCAAACTCAGGCTGTAAAGAAGAAAAAGTGGGCTTACCAAATTATACTTTTATTTAAATCTCTCCCTCTTGCTCCTAGAAAATTGCCTTATGTGGATTTCTTCCCTTCTCCTTTCATTGTACTACTTCTACAAGAAACCTGAACCCAGATTCACAAAACATTTCTTCTCAGAATGTTTTCTATTCCTGAAAATACTTCCAAAGAATGTTATTGTTTCCTTCAGAACAATCTTAAGAATTTGAATTTAAATAAATAAATATCATCTATTAACTCTTATAGTTAGGATAGAAATGATAAATTTCATGGTTTGTTTCAAATATATAGCAGTAAAACAACATATACTAGCCACATTCCATAAATGATACTACATCAACACTGGCTCCCGAGTAAACCTGTTCTGAACTCGGGCTAGTTTTCTCGTGCTGCGCTCAATTATTGGTCCAAGCTGATAAACGGTCCGCGCTGCGCAGCTTAATTGCACGGTTTCGTTACACTTTTGTTTCGTTACACTTTTGTTTCGTTAGATGTTTCTCATATGCAACAGAAATAGCAGAGCTTATGAGTTGGGCAACGTGGTGCACAGTACGAGCGCTCACAAAATTTAGTCGCACAGGCAGAAAAAATGGTCGCAAAATGCAACCATTTGGGCGCAGTCGGAAGCCCTGAAAATTCTTCTACAACAATTCATATTGTTAACTCGTCTCACACATTTTTTTAATGAAAATATGATCTGTGGTTGCGGTGTAAAAAGGTTAATATTGTAGATGGAAAGATGGAAGCGTTTACAGTGCTGAAGTATTATTTTGCAACCTCTAGGCCTGTCATTTTATATTGTAAATAGAATGAATATGGGTTGTATGAATGAAATTCAGACATACATCCACCATGTTGATATGGTCATGTGACAAACAGCATCCGTTGCATCGCTTCAATGCCATTCTCAATCCTCTCCTGAGGCCTCATGGGATAGTAAATTTGAATGTGCACTTCAGAATCTTGGCAGAAGTAGTAGGTAATCTGGGTATTTTCGCCCACTGTTTTTCAAATGCTATTAATTTGGACACACTGCTCTTTTGGCATACTGTTTTTCACATATAGAGAATTATTCTATCTCGGACGAAGCAATGGAGTCTGACAGGAAAGTCTGGTGAGCCTCCATCCAAATGAAGCAGAATGCCATGGAGGTTATGTGCTGCTCCGGCTGGCTGGCTTGGACATCCCATGAGTCTTTGGGCAGGGACAATGGGGCAGTAGACCTGCTAATACCAGATAAGCCCTTCCAAGGGCAGGTCCACTAAACTCTCTTACTGCTGACAAATACAGACGTGAAACCCATCAACAATGCTCCTTCATCACTTTTATCTGTTCCTTCCCTCCCTCACTCTGCCTTCTCCTTATTTCATTCAACACTCACTCTCTTTCCTACTATCTTTCAATTGATCCTTTAGAAGTAATCCCAAAGGCTGTCAAGCCTTTCTTCACTCATGAACCTCAAGTCTGGCTCTTGACTTGTCAATGAAAAGATGTTCGGTGTGTGACTGATTTCGGCATGAGCCAACTTGTGTGACACTCATACAGGGCATGACCTTTGACCCGAAATTTATGGACAGGTAATGGAGCAGAGAGAATATGCCAGATCCGAATTCCTTTTATCCGTCCTCCTGAGCAAATCAGACCAATCCATCTGTAAGGATTACATGGAGCTTTATGAACATACAGTGGGCCTGTTCTCCACTCTTTCTCTGTCTCACTCTGTTTCTCATTATTCAAGTGTTCATTCCCATTTTATCAAATCCACACACACAGACTCTTTTCCTGGGATTTGCTTCCCAAGCCACATAAATGACACATATCTGAGCTTTACCAAAATTGCTGAAAAAGAAGTGCTCTACCAACAGAAGAGAAGGTGCAACCAAAAATCAAAAAGTCATGTCAGTTAGAAAAGGTGCAACACTCACTCTTGAAGAAATCCAACGTTATTGGTTAAAATACATGTAACGTTTTGGCCATTATCCAGGCCTTCATCAGACATCAAGAACAGCAGTAACAAACATTGCTATACACTCTTGCAATTAGCAACATGTATGCTACTTTGCCAATTAGGGGAGACAAGAGCTTTACCAGATAATTCACTACTAAATATCAACTGTCGTGAATGTTTCCTGTCTGTTGTATTCCTCATATGCAAGTTTAAGTGTCCATCCAAATCACCCAAATCCTAGTCCATAAAGTATAATTCTTCAAACAACATTGACTGTTTACAAACACATCCAAACAATGATTACTATAAATAATTACCCATTTAAAAAAAAAAGGAATAATTAAAAAAAATGTGATGTTTCAGTGTTTTTCTTCAGCATTGTCACAATTTTGTGACAATTACTTATTTCCTTTGGACAGTATTGCTAATATCAAAGTCTAAACATATCTGCTATTTACAAAGTCTTAGCATATTTTCCCTTATGAAAATTAACCATGGTTTTATTATAGTAAAAGTGTGGTAACCATGGTTTTCTACCACAGCTGTTTATTTTTTTATCATAGCAATCATTTCAGACAAACAAACTGACTGGTCTCTGTATATGTCCATCAGATGGATTCTTGACCAGAATAGGCTGCAAAACAGACAAGGCTTCATGCCGATATAGTATGAGAGTCTATAGGAGTTTATGTGAGTGTGTTAATGACTGTGTATGGGAGAATGTGCGGCTGTGGGCTTTATGTTTGTGCTAATGGGTTTGGCCATGGGCCGTGAAGGTGCTGCGGTAAGGCCAGCCAGCGGGGAAAGATCAATGCAGCCACACGGATAATGAGCCCTGCTGCCAAGAGAAACACACAAACCACATAGCAAAGTCATCACAAAGCATTTCTTTCTCTCTCTCCCTCTGAGTCAACAAAGCTTTATTGGCACCACTGTAAAGATTTACAATACAGCCAAAGCATGAAATATAGTACTTATAAAATATGGGTGTAGAAAATATACCTAGGTACTTGTACCTTAGGCTATGAGGGCAGTGGTTGTGTTCCAAATCACTGAGCTGCATACAGACAGCATGTAAGGCATCATAGGCACACTCTGTTCCAAAAGTTATGTTTATGATTATGGTAAAGCATCCCTGCTGAATAGACTTGCTTATACCAGCATGAATTTCTATGCTGGCCAAGCCAGGATTTTGCTGGCTAGTGCTAGTCTAGTTGGTGACCAACTGTACTAGCTTTTTCAACAGGGATGCTAGACAACAACCCTATTGTACATTTAGACAAACTAGGAAGAAAAAGCAAAAGAAAGGTTAATTAATCATGTAATTTGTTCAATAAAAAGTGTTTGATGTGTATTTGCTTATTAAAGTATTGCATCATAAGCTTAGCAACTTGCTAATGCTAAACTGTACTGACATCAATAGAGTCCCCTGTGAACTTCATGGAGTGTTCCAGATCAGTCATTTATTAGGCTGCTTTTCAGTTAGGATGCTGGCTTAGAATGCTGCCTATGTAGGGCAAAGAAATTTAGTAGGTTTTGTGGCAGAGCCAGTGTATCACTTTCACTCAGTGGACAAAGTGAGGAACTTTGTAACTGATAAAGGTTGTACTGTATTTGTTCCAGAAGAGAGTTCCCACTGCCCACATATTCACACTTTTCTGTGTCTTTTTCAGCAAGTAGACTGTTTTTGCTGATTCTGCATTCTCTGAATTACTAGGCAGAATCAAACCCTGACTGAGACAAAGTCAGTAATTCATAAGCACTCTACCTAATAATGAACTCTTTGTAGGTCCTGTTTCATTTTAATTTTACTTCAGTTTTAACTAATATTCCCAACATTCCACTTTCAATGCTATAATTGTTGTGACAGTGTGCTCAGTATTTATGTTTGATTTGTGAGTTGCTGATGTTCCTTTAATACAGGGTTACAGTGTTCCATAACCATCTGGCTCTGAGTTTCCTTTCAGGGTTTAGATGTTCTCTTTGCATTTTTTCCTCCCATTTGTATGTGCCATGCAAGTTGATTTCAAGCATTTTCAGAAATTAGGAATTCTTTCTTGGATATCATCTCTATTCACTTACATTTTCGGATTTATGAGAAATACATGGTTAAAATAACCCCACATTGTAATTCCATACAGCTGAAACATTCACTGAAACATTCATTTGCACCAGACTTTTTTTCCTGTCATAAAATTACATTTTATTGCATTCCTGGCCCTTCAGGGTTTTTCTTTTAATGACTGTACTGCCATGTTGATTCCTGATGTGGTAATAATGAAGCCTTGGGTGAACAGGAATCAAAGAGGTTTATAAAACCTGAAAAAATACTTTCACTTTTGAGAGAAAAAAATTGAGTGGTAAATGGTATGTGACTAATCATTAACTATTCCTTTTAACTATGTTATATATATATATATATATATATATTTTTTTTTTTACCTTTTAAATTAATCGTTGCAAGCCTCATTCAGACATAGAAGTACAATTTATTTATTTATTTTTATTTATTTATTTAATTTACTACTTGCTTACAATGACTAAATGAGCTAAGTATGTCAGATTTCTATTTCTATTTCAAATAGCCTAAATGTTCTCATGGACTTTCAACTCATCAAAAAATCTTGAAAAATAATGTATGATGGTTTCCACAAACATATTAAGTATGTGTTTTTGTCACGATCACCAGCTCGAGTGCCCTTGGTAGCCACCAGAGGACACTCCATGCCATACCTTTTCATTGCAGGTGTTTTTTACAATGCTTAGGACTGTACTGATTTTATTGGATAGTAATTTAAAAATAAGGATGGAGCAATTTCAGAGTTTTTTTTTTTTTTTTTTACCTTTTAAATTAATCGTTGCAAGCCTCATTCAGACATAGAAGTACAATTTATTTATTTATTTTTATTTATTTATTTAATTTACTACTTGCTTACAATGACTAAATGAGCTAAGTATGTCAGATTTCTATTTCTATTTCAAATAGCCTAAATGTTCTCATGGACTTTCAACTCATCAAAAAATCCTGAAAAATAATGTATGATGGTTTCCACAAACATATTAAGTATGTGTTTTTGTCACGATCACCAGCTCGAGTGCCCTTGGTAGCCACCAGAGGACACTCCATGCCATACCTTTTCTTGCCCGGACTCATCGTGCCTAATTGTTTTCACCTGTTGCTCATTACCACTCCTTATATAAGCCTGGTGTTTTCTGTCGCTATTTGCAAAGTCTTGCATTTGTCATGATGCATCTCTTAGCCCTGGTATCCTGGTTCTATTTATCTTGGTTATGATGAACTTCAGCCTGGTTTTCTGCTTTGCTGTTGCTTTTGAATTGTCTCATAGTGTTATGACCTTTGCCTGTTAAGCCAGGCTCACACTACAGGAGTTTTAAAATCCTAACCGATTATGAAATCTGGTTGCAGCACACACACAAGGAGAATCTTTGCAGATTATCTTCCCTTGCATGTTTGATATGATCGGGGCGGCCCCGATTTGTGTGCGAGCACATCGGGAGATGCAAGATTCGATCAGAGCGCATAATGTTACGCGATCCATGTAATGCGTGACCAAGAATCTCACCGCAAGAATCCGCAAGCAGATTTCCTTCAGTCATACAAAACTGGACGTGTGCTTTTAACTATACATTGTTTTTTTTTATTTTATGAATTGGCTCTGCTCTCGCTCAGATATTGCGTGTACACGCTCAAACGTTGTCCTTTCTGACATTAGTGAGGGTGCTCTAGTCTTAATGCACATTTTCACATAATTTGTCCCATCTATTGCCATGGTTATCACTATGTCAATCACTACTACGTTGAGAGCGAATCCAGCATAAATATGCCGATGTCATTCCCGAAACTTTGCAACGTGTGTGTGGCCGAAAAACAAAGTTCTACATTTTAAATGGATAATTGCCTAGAAAGCTCGCAAAGAGTGCTCCATTTTTAACCACTAAAAACTGTCACTCTTAGTTCATCGTGATCTCACAAAGTTCTGTTATGACCAATGAATCTCACACTGTGCAATTAATATATTATTAACATCGTCGTGTAAACACTCTGTATGTTATAATGAAAGGATTCGATTGTGATCAGCACAGAACAAAAACTGGTGTGTGTCGCAGCCATTAGGTAAACCAGCATACATTCATGAGGATGATGAAAGTGTTTTAACTTGAGTAAAGCCCCCAGACCCCCTGCTCGTGACTCCCCCTGCCACCCCCATACACGTTCAAAACTGAGGCGATTTCACTCCAGCACTTCTCTTTCTCCTTACGGTTGTGATACAGGTGCATCTCAATAAATTTGAATGTCGTGGAAAAGTTCATTTATTTCAGTAATTCAACTCAATTTTTGCTCCGATTCTCGGGAGGGGGAAATCAGGGCTAAATCGGGCTAAAAATACTGTAGTGTGAGCCAGGCTTTATTCTGACTACGATTACGGATTACCCTTTAATAAACATATGCACTTTGATCCTCAGCCTTCGTGTCCCTGTGCAGTTCATGACCGAAGACTTCGCCACTATGGATCCAGCAGTTGAGTTAGTCTGCCTGCACCAAGGAGGTGGCCAAGGAGCTTGATAGACTGCAGATTCCAGCATGCCCTACACTGAGGATCTCGAACCCAGTGTTTGTAGTGTCTTCCACTCCACTTCCAGCCTTGTCCTGTCTTGGACACTCCAGAACCTCGACCCATCATGACCGCCAGCCCAAAGCCTCTCCACAAGATGTCCGCCAGTCCAGAACCTCTCCACAAGATGGCTGCCACGCCAGAGATTCCATGCCAGAGTCTTCAGCCATCATGGATGCCACACCAGTGTTCCTGGCCATCATGAACGTTGCACCTGAAGCTAGTAAGGCAGTGCCAAGGCAACTGAGACTGATGTCCAGTGTGGCAGACTGATGTTGGTGTGAGTGGCAGGCATCCCGTTGGTCTCAGTGCTCTCAAGTCCAGCGATTTCAGAGGTCCTGCCACCCTCCGCTGCCCTTACAGCAATGGAAAACGCACCATTTTGTTTGTCTGGGCTACACTCACTTCTGAGGCAGCAGTGTCCGCTCCAGTCCATGAACACACTCCAGACCCCGCTCCAGTCCATGAGTGCCCTGCAGAACTAACTCAAGCCTTAGAGCTCAGTCCTGTGTTGGTGCCAACCTGTGAGTTCCCTGCCTGTCCTGTCTCAACCACAGAGGTCGCCCTTGTGCTCCTAGCCTGTCCTGTCATGGCCATGGAGACTGTCTCTGAGCTCTCAGCCTGTCAGGTAATGGCCATGGAAGTCATCTCTGAACTCTTAGCCTGTCCTAACACGACCATGAAAGTCGTTCCTTGAACTCTCTGAATTTCCTGTTATGGCCTCAGGGGCCATTTCTAACCTCTCTGCACTCTCTATTGCAGTTCTGTCTGCTCCCCCTTGGGTGGCGTTCAGATCGACTGTGGTGGGTTCCAGTTCTGCCTGAGCCATCTTGGTGGTCCCCTGCAACATCTCCACTGAAGTGGTTCTCGGCTCCATCAGCTCCACCCTGGTGGTCTTCAGCTCCATCGTAGGGATCTTCAGTCCCGTCTTCTCTGCTGTGGTGGTCATCTGCTCCACCGTGGGGATCTTCAGTCCTGTCTGCTCAGCTGTGGTCGTCTTCAGCTCTGCCCTGGTGGTCTTCTGCTCCACCTGCTTTGCCTGCTCTGCCCTGGTGGTCTTCCACTACATCGTGGGGATCTTCGGTCCCATCTGCCCTGCTGTGATGGTCATCTGCTCCACTGTTGAGATATTCGGTCCCGTCCACTCTGCTGTGGTGGTCATCTGCTCCACCATGGGGATCTTCAGTCCTGTCTGCTCTGCTGTGGTGGTCTTCAGCTCTGCCCTGGTGGTCTTCAGCTCCACCCTGGCTTCCTGCTCTGCCAGCCCTGCCCTGGTCACCTGCCCTTTCAGCTCCACCCTGGCTCCCCGATTCGCCTCAATCTTCAGTCCTACTTCCTGTCCAAGCGCTTGGCACTCCATCCCTCCCCCTGTTCCGCCTCCATTCCACCTCCCTCCTGGACTTAAGTCTGTTCTTGTTTAGGAGCATCTGGAAGCCACTCCTTAAGGTGGGGGGCTATGTCAAGATCACCAGCTTGAGTGCCCTTAATAGCCACCAGAAGGCACTCCATCCCATACCATTTGCACTCTATCCTGAACTGCATTTCCCATAATAACACATTGCCCTGACTCATCATGCCTGATTGTTTTCACCTGTTGCTCATTACCTCTGCCTATATATAAGCCTGGTGTTTTCAGTTACTCTTTTTGAAGTCTTGCATTTGTCATGCTGCATCTCTTAGCCCTGGTATCCTGGTTCTTTGTATCTTGTTCTTTTGAACTTCAGCCTGGTTTCCTTTGCTCTCCTATGCTTTCTGCTTTTGTTGTTGCTTTTGGGTTGTCTCATAGTGTTATGACCTTTGCCTGTTACTCCGACTACGATTGTGGATTACCCTTTAATAAACTACTGCATTTGGATCCTCAGCCTTTGTGTCCCTGTGCAGTTCATGGCAGCTGAAAACTGTTTTCAACACTGATAATAAAAAAAATTGAGCAGCATATTAGAATGTTTTCTGAAGGAACATGTGACACTGAAGACTTGATTAATGGCTGCTGAAAATTCAGATTTGCATCACGGGGAAAAATAAACATTTTAAAATAAATATATTAAAATAGAAAATTGAATTTTAACCTTTTAGGCGTCAGGGATTTTTGGAAAAATGCAGAGCCCTTAATAGCCACCAGAGGGCACTCCATCCCATACCATTTGCACTCTATCCTGAACTGCATTTCCCATAATAAGACATTGCCCTGACTCATCATGCCTGATTGTTTTCACCTGTTGCTCATTACCTCTGCCTATATATAAGCCTGGTGTTTTCAGTTACTCTTTTTGAAGTCTTGCATTTGTCATGCTGCATCTCTTAGCCCTGGTATCCTGGTTCTTTGTATCTTGTTCTTTTGAACTTCAGCCTGGTTTCCTTTGCTCTCCTATGCTTTCTGCTTTTGTTGTTGCTTTTGGGTTGTCTCATAGTGTTATGACCTTTGCCTGTTACTCCGACTACGATTGTGGATTACCCTTTAATAAACTACTGCATTTGGATCCTCAGCCTTTGTGTCCCTGTGCAGTTCATGGCAGCTGAAAACTGTTTTCAACACTGATAATAAAAAAAATTGAGCAGCATATTAGAATGTTTTCTGAAGGAACATGTGACACTGAAGACTTGATTAATGGCTGCTGAAAATTCAGATTTGCATCACGGGGAAAAATAAACATTTTAAAATAAATATATTAAAATAGAAAATTGAATTTTAACCTTTTAGGCGTCAGGGATTTTTGGAAAAATGCTGGATTTTGACATCAAGATTTCAAAAGCTTGTGGCTTGAAAGGGCTTAAAGATAGAGATCTACTGTCAATTGGGGCACTGGATCCAGAGCGCTCTGACTGGATCCAAAGAGCTAATGCTACTTCCAGCCCTATTTCTCCTACCCCTGCTGCCTCTACCTCTAGCAACAGCTCTCCTATGGACACAACGACCACGTCCACCACTGCCACCCCTATCCCCGTTGGGCAAAGGGTCGAACTGATCACTGGTTTGTGCTTCGTGAACACTCTCGCCTTGCACGGCGGCACCATTGCACTGCAAATATGTACTGGGTGATTATTAGATGACCGATCGTCATTTCCAAAAGGCAAATATTCCCCTTCAGAGTCAGAATCGGCCAATAACATTTGCAACACATCCTCACGGTACAACTTTTTATTAGCCATTTGGCGATTTTCTCTCACAAATCTCACAATTTACTCGCACGCTATGAGCTGAACTGCTTCCGCATCAATGACAATGATAGCTCACTTGCTCTGCTATTTCCTCGAACACTTTGAATAGGAAGGAACGTGACATAATTTTGGTCTAGAATCGAAGTACTACATGTCTACCATCTAGTGGTAGGGAATACAAATGAGATATTACAGCATATTAGGAACTACAGTCTATTTTATTAAGTATGACGTCTTGTCGCAATTTTGCGACTTTGGCGCTTAGAGGGTTAAATTGGAATAATATTTCAAAATATTACTGTTTTTTGCTGTATTTTTTTATCAAATAAATGCAGCCTTGGGCTATAAAAGAGACGTCTTTTTAAAAACATCTTGCTGACCCCAACCTTTCGAACATTAGCTCTATTGCCCAATATGTTGTAGCACTTAAACCACGTAACCAGGTCTGATTCTGCATTTTATTCTCTAATATGATCTGATATATCCATAGACCACTGTTTCCACACACACAGAGTTCCTTTCTCTCTTGGCACATAATTACACACACACACTTACATTTGAACCTTTACGCAATTATGTTCTTTCTGTGTCTGCTTGAGATCTCTTTGTCAATGATGGACAGTGGGGTTCGGAGTGGCATGTGTCCCTCTATTCCCAGTGGTGACCGGAGTAAATGGAAGTTCACAAAGAGCCCTCAGTCCTCACAGACTCCAGAAGAGACCAAAGGAACAACCCCCAAACTCAGGGCGAATAATACAGCTTTTCACTTAGACCCTTCTAGCTGACAGCTGATCCAATTCACCACACACAGCTCTGACATTTAACAAAACCGCTGCCAAAACAAACCACATACAGATTTGCTCAAGGTGGACTCATGGTTTACTGATGTTTACACAACAAATACATTTATGTCAGACAGGTACACCACGGAAATTTTCGCAGTCAGTCATTCATACTAGAATGACAGATAGACTGACAGACAGACAAGCATCCATACTAGATCAACAGACAGACAGACAGACAGACAATCATCCATACTAGAAAAACAAACAGACAGTCCTTCATACTAGAATGACAGATAGACAGACAGACAGACATATATACTAGAAAAACAGACAGTCAGCCATCCGTACTAGAATGACAGACAGACAGACAGACAGACAGGCATCCATACAAGAACAACAGACAGAAAGACAGGCAATCATCCATACTAAAATGACAGACAGACAGGAGGACAGACATCCATACTATAAAAACAAACAATCATCGGTACTAAAATGACAGATGGAAAAACAGACAGGCAGACATCCGTACTAGAACAACAGATAGAAATACAGACAGACAGACAATCATCCATACTAGAACGACAGATGGAACAGGCAGAGAATCATCCACTCTATAATGACAGATAGACAGACAGATATCCATCCATACTAGAACAACAGACAGACACAGACATTCATACTAAAACAACAAACAGACACAGACAGGCATCCATACTAGAACAACAGACAGGCAGTCATTCATACTAGAACGACAGACAGAGAGACAAACAGGCAGACAATCATCCATACTACAACAACAGACAGAAATACAGACATACAGACAATCATCCATACTAGAACGACAGATGGAACAGGCAGACAATCATCCTCAGTATAACGACAGATAGACAGACAGATATCCATACTAGAACAACAGACAGACAGACAGACAGACAGGCATCCATACTAGAACAACAGACAGACACAGACATCCATACTAAAATAACAGACAGGCAGACAATCATCCATTCTAGAACGACAGATGGAACAGGCAGACAATCATCCACACTATCACAACAGATAGACAGACAGACAGATATCCATACTAGAACAACAGACAGACAGACAGACAGACAGACAGACAGGCATCCATACTAGAACAACAGACAGACACAGACATCCATACTAAAATAACAAACAGACAGGCAGACAATCATCCATTCTAGAACGACAGATGGAACAGGCAGACAATCATCCACACTATAACGACAGATATACAGACAGACAGACAGACAGACAGACAGACATCCATACTAGAACAACAGACAGACAGACAATCATCTATACTAAAACAACAGATAGACAGACATCCATACTAGAATGACAGACAAACAGAATGGCAACTAGATTGAACGACAGACAGAATGACAGATAGACAGAATAGCAGACAGACATACTAAAACAGCAGACTGTCATCCATACTAGAATTACAGACAAAGCATTAGTGATAGAAAAATAGATCGATCAGTAGACAGATAGACAGACAAAGAGAGAGACAGACAGACCTGTCATTTGAATTAAAAATGTCTGTTTTTCTCCATGAATTACAAAGCAAATTACCTAATTTTTTTGACTCACAAAGGCATCCACTAAGAAATCTAATCTTGTCCAGAATTCTTGGAATGTCTGTGACTGTGGTGGTGTATTTTTCCCCCACAATGCTTCTCCTCTTTTATTTTGGTATTTGTGTAATATCCTAATTCCTTCTCTTAATTTATATCTAAAATGTTATAATTAATCAAATATACAGTCATATTTATTTCAGTGCATGTCATGATGTATGCAGAGCATAAGACTTTCCACAGCACCCATATCCAGACAAAATGCTAAAAACTATCAATGCATCTAAATCAGTAGATGAAACCATAGATTTTAAAGGGGTGGTTGATAATGATTTCACTTTTTGAACTTTAGTTAGTGTGTAATGTTGCTGTTAGAGCATAAACAACGTCTGCAAGGTTACGACGCTCAAAGTTCAATGTAAAGGGAGATATTTTCTTTTAAAGAAATCGCTGTTTAAGGACTACAAAAAAACGGCTGGTAGGGACTGCAACGAGATTCTTCCCAATGTTTAAACCCCGCCCCTGGGAACACGCAACTACCCGTAATGGTAAGGGAGCGTGACTTTTCAGGACAACGTGCACTAGGCAGTCAGCGAATCACAAACACACTGATCCCGCTAACCAATCAGAGCCCATTGCGTAATTCTGAGGGAGGGGCTTCATAGAACCAGGAACTCAACAGACCATTTTGACAAGAATGGAAACAGCGGTTTAGAATAAAGGTCAAATATGTGAAAATAATGCTTTTTTTTTTTTAAACAAAGCATGAACACGTTACACTGCACACCATAAACACAATCAAGCTTTCGAAAAAAGCTGATCAACCACCCCTTTAATATTTGTGACTCGAAGGTCATTTAGAAAACATATTGCTTCGAAATAGTGGTACAGATATGACACTTGTCTCTTCTAGAGGTTCCTAAGAGATTTCTATTTCTCCTAAGGAATTTTAAGTGAATTATCAGGAAACAGCTGATACTTAAATGAGCAACCTCTGAACGATCAAATTCTCCTTTGGGAAAAAAATGTATTCCATTCCATTGTGTTAATTTCGCTTTCTTTTGTTCCCATCTCTTTTGAACTGTCCTCTCATCTCTCCTTCTTTTCCTCTTGGTATTCCAGTCAGCTGGCAGAGGAGAAAAATATCCTTCAGGATGCAAATGAAGGCACTAGATCATGGCCAGGGGCACAAATGGCAAATTAACAGCACTCTAATTAGACTCATTAATGAAAGCTATGGGGCATGCTGGAATGTTTTCATGCTTAACATCCCACTCCACTTACTGTCTGTATCCTAAAGAATGCAGACCCAATATGAACAATCCCACAAATTACATTAATCAGCCTGTATGGAGAAGATGGTTTGGGAATGTTTCCGTGTTTTTCATAAACACATCACATATGTCTTAATGAATCATTATACTGTCTTTTATGACTGGTAATAGCTCAGTTTTCCCCACATGTCCACATACACCCACACTCTATACAGAGAAGAAAAATGGCTTACTTCTCAATGCAGGTGATGTGGGTTGAATAACATTCCAATAGGCATTGTTAATTTGCCTAAATGACACTGTAGAAAGATAAATTAAGCTATGTGAACCATTACCATTTTTCTGCGTACCTCTGCATTGTCTTCGACCTGTCTTACTGACTGTATCTCACTCACTGATGGGGTTTTCTTGAGATATTGTGGACGGGAGCAAATCGCTAAGGATCTTTGTCATCAGTAGCATATTTGAATATGGTTGCGAGTTGTTTAGTGATGTATAAAATACCTGAAAGCCATACTCAAGTAAAAGTACAGATGTCTTACCAGAAAATGACTTTGGTAGAAGTTGAAGTCACCGTTTAGAGTATTACTTGAGTAAAAGTCTTAAAGTATATGATATTTATTGTACTTAAGTACGAAAAGTATTTTTTTAATCTTAAACGTACTTAAGTATTGAAAGTAAAAGTACAAAATGGAAAAGAAGCAAATAAATATCTAAAAAATATTCATACACAGCTTGAGTAGCAAGATTGTGTTCAGTTTTAACTCTTTCTTCCATTTGGGGTAAGAATAAGAAGCACTTCATCCGGTAGTTGGAATTTCTGGAATCTGCATCTGAAATAGCATTTAGATGTATTTACACAGTTTATGTATCTCATGGATGCATTTAAACTACTGTAACGAAGTAGTATTACTTCGTTACATTACACCACTGGAGTTGTTTGTGTAGGGGAGAGCGGGGCACAACGTAATACTTTTTGACTTTCTCAGTTTGTGTAAATCCACATGGGGTTTAGAGTATAATTTTTTTATCCACAGTAATTTCACACTTGTCTAGTACAAATACGTCACTTTGTTTCATAATTACAGTGTATACATTTTTCTTTATTTACCCTAAAAAAATGGAAGTGACAAGTGAAAAGGTGGGTACGTTGTAACATCTGAGGGGCACGTTGTGACAGCTTAAAATGTTATCTGATCTCATGAAAAAAAAATATACAAGACAAACTAAAATATTTTTTTCAATAAAATAAAATAATTAACTTTTTCAAATAAAATAATGGCATTTTTTAAGTATTTAAAATAATCTGATTTTGGAGTATGAATGAACACATTGCAACCATGCTTGGGATGGCCCACATAAATGAGCAAAACTGCTTTACATTTCTTGAAATAATAACTTCTGAACAATAAACATTGATTGTCAGTCTTTATTCACCTGTTTCTCATGGTTTCTCATTAAAATTAATTAAAGTAAATAGTGTAAATTGCATCGATAATGTCATGAATAGCAAAATAATGAATTGTTTGTGAATTGGAGATCCAGAAGAACTGGCTTTTTTTTTTTTGGCAGAGCAGCTAGAAGGAAGAGACTCCTTAGGCAAGCCAATGTTATGTCATGCCTGGGGTTTGCTGGAAGTTATATGACAACACCTAAGATGAGACTAAAGTTATTGGAGCTAAATACATCTGTGAGAAAAACCAATAATGGAAAAATGTGGAAAAAAAGGCTTTCTGAATAAGCGGTGTGTATGTGTACTCACATGAGGTGTAGGCTACTGTGAGGCTGAATTTAATTAGATTTTTGCTTTGTTCTTGCATGATCGGCTTGACCGAAAAAACAATAAAAAGTATTGATCACAAATAAATTACATTTCTGGGCTTAAAGTATTTCCTATAGAAAGATGCGTATGTGAAGCAGCATCTCAGAATATCCTACAATGCACAGACATGGGTCTTATTCATGAACTGTGCATATTATTTGCGTGAAACTATTTAACAGACATTTTCATGCAGAAATCATGAGCATCAGCTTAATGCAAAGTGACATTTTGTTTTTGATTACTGGAAATATGAACAATTTAATAATAATGTAGCCACATTAAGATCCCCATATCTCTTTAACTGAACCATACAGGGCCTTAAAAAAGAAGATTCCAAAAGAAAAGATTGTTAAGAATCATAATTCTTTAATATTTATTAAGCTACAGGCATACAGAAAAAAAAATCAAGGCATGTAATGCAATAAGGACTGCTGAAGTCAACAGATTTTACTAACAGACTTACCAATCTCTGTGAATGAATGAATGAATTCATGAATTCATTCATTCATTCATTCATTAATACCTAATGCTGCCATCTTTCTAAAAGCTCTTTTCCCTTTCCTGTAATTTGGCTCCAAATCCCAGGTGAAAATGGTAATTTTTACACCCTTCTACGAAATAGTGGATTACTCAGAAATTTGGTTGATTTGACATGGAATGACCCTGAAGTAATGGCTCCTAAAATTCAGCTTTGACAGTACATGAATGAATAACATTTAAAATATATCATAATAGAATAATAATATTTCACAATATTATTGTTTTTACTGTATTTTTGTTACTGTATATTATTTTATATTATATTATTATCATTCATTCATTCATTCATTCATTCATTCATTCATTCATTAATACCTAATGCTTCCATCTTTCTAAAAGCTCTTTTCCCTTTCCTGTAATTTGGCTCCAAATCCCAGGTGAAAATGGTAATTTTTACACCCTTCTACGAAATAGTGGATTACTCAGAAATTTGGTTGATTTGACATGGAATGACCCTGAAGTAATGGCTCCTAAAATTCAGCTTTGACAGTACATGAATGAATAACATTTAAAATATATCATAATAGAATAATAATATTTCACAATATTATTGTTTTTACTGTATTTTTGTTACTGTATATTATTTTATATTATATTATTATGTGAACTTGAATAATAGCGGATTACTCAGAAATGTGGTTATTTGACATTGAATGACCCTGAAGTAATGGCTGCTAAAATTCAGCTTTGACAGTACATGAATGAATAACATTTAAAATATATCATAATAGAATAATAATATTTCACAATATTATTGTTTTTACTGTATTTTTGTTACTGTATATTATTTTATATTATATTATTATGTGAACTTGAATGTGTCACTACAATACCTTTCTTATTTAAGTAGTAACACAAATAAAATGTTACAGCTCAGTCAGGGAGATTTTGCATAACGCAGCTGATCCAATGTAGTCCAGAACCATACAACAGGTGTTTATTATATTTCAGCCGGTTTTGAGAATGGCACACTTGGATTTACTCAAATTTTTCAAGCGCATCTTAACAGTGTAAAAATATGTTTGGAGAGAGTGAGGAATGCCTGTACAAAAGCTCCCTCAGTTTCAAATAAAACAGACTCATTGACATTAGAACAAGAATAAGGGCATTTAACAACGCTTGTGCACAACTGTCAGTGAATGAAACCTGGCATCTTTTCCTTCTTATATAGAAGGCAGAAATCGCTATCCAAGAGCATGATTGTTTTCTTCAACCCTTGATATGATGCACTATTTTTAGCAACTCCCTTCTGATTCATCGGTATTTGCTTCAGTATCTAATAGGCTCTAATTCCCCCCTCTGAGTGATAAAGATACTAATACAGAGTGATGATTCGGCCTATGAGCCTTTGCCACGCTGATTCTTTTTTCCAGTCCAAAAACAGACACTAATCGAGGGCATGAGTCACAATCAGAGGCATAATCCTGCATCAAAGGCCAGTATTCTGAAGCACGAAGAGGACTCCAGCAGAACAAATCCCCCTAATGCTACACGTCCCCACAGCACTGTCAGGTTCACCCAACAGCAGCTGGGGAAAACTGCAGATTAAATGTGAGGAAAAGCTCCTCGCCGTCACTCACATCTGTGCTTAATATTTGATCCTAATTAGTCACAGTCAGTCAGATCAGTGATTGGCATTTGACGCTAATTAAATGCAATTTATGTCTGCAGGTCATTTGCGAGCAGGCGTTTTGAAAACTGGATGACAAAAGACGAGTGTTTGTGTGCAAAACACAATAATAATATTGTGGATAATCCGTGGCTAATGTCCTCCCTTATGTCTCAAGAACGGACCCAGTCTGGCCGCTGCGGTTTCATCATAACAATTACCATTATTCGTTCCATTATAAAATGCATTACTGAGGTCACACCCGGCAGAAAACAGATTTCACGCATGATGCATCTGCATTTACTTTACAGACCACATTTGTGTTGTGGCTCTGCCTGGGATTCATAAATGTGGTCCATATGCATCCATATTATAAGGTTTCATAAATAATGCATCACGTCAAACTTGCATGTACACTGTAAAATCTAATTAGTTGGGCTTACTTAAAGGGTTAGTTCACCCAAAAATTTAAATTAGCCCATAAATTACTCACCCTCAAGTCATCCTAGGTGTAT